>NW_027371151.1:0-30267 GCF_046119375.1 Phyllobates terribilis | reverse complement strand
ATCCTAGCATGATAAAGAAGATTCAAAGAGAGTGAGATGCCAGCTCCTTTCATTCAGTCAGGTAGCTTCAAACATTTCTGGTATATGAAAAACATGTTTTTCAATGGCAAAAATCAATGAATATTGTAAATGCACAACAGTAATATCTCCACATTGCACGGTGCAATTCTGAAATTTTTTGCTTTTTCTGTTAATCCTAGCATGATAAAGAAGATTCAAAGAGAGTGAGATGCCAGCTCCTTTCATTCAGTCAGTAGCTTCAAACATTTCTGGTATATGAAAAACATGTTTTTCAATGGCAAAAATCAATGAATATTGTAAATGCACAAACAGTAATATCTCCACATTGCACGGTGCAATTCTGAAATTTTTTGCTTTTTCCTGTTAATCCTAGCATGATAAAGAAGATTCAAAGAGAGTGAGATGCCAGCTCCTTTCATTCAGTCAGTAGCTTCAAACATTTCTGGTATATGAAAAACATGTTTTTCAATGGCAAAAATCAATGAATATTGTAAATGCACAAACAGTAATATCTCCACATTGCAAGGTGCAATTCTGAAATTTTTTGCTTTTTCCTGTTAATCCTAGCATGATAAAGAAGATTCAAAGAGAGTGAGATGCCAGCTCCTTTCATTCAGTCAGTAGCTTCAAACATTTCTGGACGTTTTTCAATGGCAAAAATCAATGAATATTGTAAATGCACAAACAGTAATATCTCCACATTGCACGGTGCAATTCTGAAATTTTTAGCTTTTTCCTGTTAATCCTAGCATGATAAAGAAGATTCAAAGAGAGTGAGATGCCAGCTCCTTTCATTCAGTCAGTAGCTTCAAACATTTCTGGTATATGAAAAACATGTTTTTCAATGGCAAAAATCAATGAATATTGTAAATGCACAAACAGTAATATCTCCACATTGCACGGTGCAATTCTGAAATTTTTAGCTTTTTCCTGTTAATCCTAGCATGATAAAGAAGATTCAAAGAGAGTGAGATGCCAGCTCCTTTCATTCAGTCAGTAGCTTCAAACATTTCTGGTATATGAAAAACATGTTTTTCAATGGCAAAAATCAATGAATATTGTAAATGCACAAACAGTAATATCTCCACATTGCAAGGTGCAATTCTGAAATTTTTAGCTTTTTCCTGTTAATCCTAGCATGATAAAGAAGATTCAAAGAGAGTGAGATGCCAGCTCCTTTCATTCAGTCAGTAGCTTCAAACATTTCTGGTATATGAAAAACATGTTTTTCAATGGCAAAATCAATGAATATTGTAAATGCACAAACAGTAATATCTCCACATTGCACGGTGCAATTCTGAAATTTTTAGCTTTTTCCTGTTAATCCTAGCATGATAAAGAAGATTCAAAGAGAGTGAGATGCCAGCTCCTTTCATTCAGTCAGTAGCTTCAAACATTTCTGGTATATGAAAAACATGTTTTTCAATGGCAAAAATCAATGAATATTGTAAATGCACAAACAGTAATATCTCCACATTGCACGGTGCAATTCTGAAATTTTTTGCTTTTTCCTGTTAATCCTAGCATGATAAAGAAGATTCAAAGAGAGTGAGATGCCAGCTCCTTTCATTCAGTCAGTAGCTTCAAACATTTCTGGTATATGAAAAACATGTTTTTCAATGGCAAAAATCAATGAATATTGTAAATGCACAAACCAGTAATATCTCCACATTGCACGGTGCAATTCTGAAATTTTTTGCTTTTTCCTGTTAATCCTAGCATGATAAAGAAGATTCAAAGAGAGTGAGATGCCAGCTCCTTTCATTCAGTCAGTAGCTTCAAACATTTTCTGGACGTTTTTCAATGGCAAAAATCAATGAATATTGTAAATGCACAAACAGTAATATCTCCACATTGCACGGTGCAATTCTGAAATTTTTTGCTTTTTCCTGCTAATCCTAGCATGATAAAGAAGATTCAAAGAGAGTGAGATGCCAGCTCCTTTCATTCAGTCAGTAGCTTCAAACATTTCTGGTATATGAAAAACATGTTTTTCAATGGCAAAAATCAATGAATATTGTAAATGCACAAACAGTAATATCTCCACATTGCACGGTGCAATTCTGAAATTTTTTGCTTTTTCCTGCTAATCCTAGCATGATAAAGAAGATTCAAAGAGAGTGAGATGCCAGCTCCTTTCATTCAGTCAGTAGCTTCAAACATTTCTGGTATATGAAAAACATGTTTTTCAATGGCAAAAATCAATGAATATTGTAAATGCACAAACAGTAATATCTCCACATTGCACGGTGCAATTCTGAAATTTTTTGCTTTTTCCTGTTAATCCTAGCATGATAAAGAAGATTCAAAGAGAGTGAGATGCCAGCTCCTTTCATTCAGTCAGTAGCTTCAAACATTTCTGGTATATGAAAAACATGTTTTTCAATGGCAAAAATCAATGAATATTGTAAATGCACAAACAGTAATATCTCCACATTGCAAGGTGCAATTCTGAAATTTTTTGCTTTTTCCTGTTAATCCTAGCATGATAAAGAAGATTCAAAGAGAGTGAGATGCCAGCTCCTTTCATTCAGTCAGTAGCTTCAAACATTTCTGGTATATGAAAAACATGTTTTTCAATGGCAAAAATCAATGAATATTGTAAATGCACAAACAGTAATATCTCCACATTGCACGGTGCAATTCTGAAATTTTTTGCTTTTTCCTGTTAATCCTAGCATGATAAAGAAGATTCAAAGAGAGTGAGATGCCAGCTCCTTTCATTCAGTCAGTAGCTTCAAACATTTCTGGACGTTTTTCAATGGCAAAAATCAATGAATATTGTAAATGCACAAACAGTAATATCTCCACATTGCACGGTGCAATTCTGAAATTTTTTGCTTTTTCCTGCTAATCCTAGCATGATAAAGAAGATTCAAAGAGAGTGAGATGCCAGCTCCTTTCATTCAGTCAGTAGCTTCAAACATTTCTGGTATATGAAAAACATGTTTTTCAATGGCAAAAATCAATGAATATTGTAAATGCACAAACAGTAATATCTCCACATTGCACGGTGCAATTCTGAAATTTTTTGCTTTTTCCTGCTAATCCTAGCATGATAAAGAAGATTCAAAGAGAGTGAGATGCCAGCTCCTTTCATTCAGTCAGTAGCTTCAAACATTTCTGGTATATGAAAAACATGTTTTTCAATGGCAAAAATCAATGAATATTGTAAATGCACAAACAGTAATATCTCCACATTGCACGGTGCAATTCTGAAATTTTTTGCTTTTTCCTGTTAATCCTAGCATGATAAAGAAGATTCAAAGAGAGTGAGATGCCAGCTCCTTTCATTCAGTCAGTAGCTTCAAACATTTCTGGTATATGAAAAACATGTTTTTCAATGGCAAAAATCAATGAATATTGTAAATGCACAAACAGTAATATCTCCACATTGCAAGGTGCAATTCTGAAATGTTTTGCTTTTTCCTGCTAATCCTAGCATGATAAAGAAGATTCAAAGAGAGTGAGATGCCAGCTCCTTTCATTCAGTCAGTAGCTTCAAACATTTCTGGTATATGAAAAACATGTTTTTCAATGGCAAAAATCAATGAATATTGTAAATGCACAAACAGTAATATCTCCACATTGCACGGTGCAATTCTGAAATTTTTTGCTTTTTCCTGCTAATCCTAGCATGATAAAGAAGATTCAAAGAGAGTGAGATGCCAGCTCCTTTCATTCAGTCAGTAGCTTCAAACATTTCTGGTATATGAAAAACATGTTTTTCAATGGCAAAAATCAATGAATATTGTAAATGCACAAACAGTAATATCTCCACATTGCAAGGTGCAATTCTGAAATTTTTAGCTTTTTCCTGCTAATCCTAGCATGATAAAGAAGATTCAAAGAGAGTGAGATGCCAGCTCCTTTCATTCAGTCAGTAGCTTCAAACATTTCTGGTATATGAAAAACATGTTTTTCAATGGCAAAAATCAATGAATATTGTAAATGCACAAACAGTAATATCTCCACATTGCAAGGTGCAATTCTGAAATTTTTTGCTTTTTCCTGCTAATCCTAGCATGATAAAGAAGATTCAAAGAGAGTGAGATGCCAGCTCCTTTCATTCAGTCAGTAGCTTCAAACATTTCTGGTATATGAAAAACATGTTTTTCAATGGCAAAAATCAATGAATATTGTAAATGCAGAAACAGTAATATCTCCACATTGCAAGGTGCAATTCTGAAATTTTTAGCTTTTTCCTGCTAATCCTAGCATGATAAAGAAGATTCAAAGAGAGTGAGATGCCAGCTCCTTTCATTCAGTCAGTAGCTTCAAACATTTCTGGTATATGAAAAACATGTTTTTCAATGGCAAAAATCAATGAATATTGTAAATGCACAAACAGTAATATCTCCACATTGCAAGGTGCAATTCTGAAATTTTTTGCTTTTTCCTGCTAATCCTAGCATGATAAAGAAGATTCAAAGAGAGTGAGATGCCAGCTCCTTTCATTCAGTCAGTAGCTTCAAACATTTCTGGTATATGAAAAACATGTTTTTCAATGGCAAAAATCAATGAATATTGTAAATGCACAAACAGTAATATCTCCACATTGCACGGTGCAATTCTGAAATTTTTTGCTTTTTCCTTTAATCCTAGCATGATAAAGAAGATTCAAAGAGAGTGAGATGCCAGCTCCTTTCATTCAGTCAGTAGCTTCAAACATTTCTGGTATATGAAAAACATGTTTTTCAATGGCAAAAATCAATGAATATTGTAAATGCACAAACAGTAATATCTCCACATTGCAAGGAGCAATTCTGAAATTTTTAGCTTTTTCCTGCTAATCCTAGCATGATAAAGAAGATTCAAAGAGAGTGAGATGCCAGCTCCTTTCATTCAGTCAGTAGCTTCAAACATTTCTGGTATATGAAAAACATGTTTTTCAATGGCAAAAATCAATGAATATTGTAAATGCACAAACAGTAATATCTCCACATTGCAAGGTGCAATTCTGAAATTTTTTGCTTTTTCCTGCTAATCCTAGCATGATAAAGAAGATTCAAAGAGAGTGAGATGCCAGCTCCTTTCATTCAGTCAGTAGCTTCAAACATTTCTGGTATATGAAAAACATGTTTTTCAATGGCAAAAATCAATGAATATTGTAAATGCACAAACAGTAATATCTCCACATTGCACGGTGCAATTCTGAAATTTTTAGCTTTTTCCTGTTAATCCTAGCATGATAAAGAGGATTCAAAGAGAGTGAGATGCCAGCTCCTTTCATTCAGTCAGTAGCTTCAAACATTTCTGGTATATGAAAAACATGTTTTTCAATGGCAAAAATCAATGAATATTGTAAATGCACAAACAGTAATATCTCCACATTGCACGGTGCAATTCTGAAATTTTTTGCTTTTTCCTGCTAATCCTAGCATGATAAAGAAGATTCAAAGAGAGTGAGATGCCAGCTCCTTTCATTCAGTCAGTAGCTTCAAACATTTCTGGACGTTTTTCAATGGCAAAAATCAATGAATATTGTAAATGCACAAACAGTAATATCTCCACATTGCACGGTGCAATTCTGAAATTTTTTGCTTTTTCCTGCTAATCCTAGCATGATAAAGAAGATTCAAAGAGAGTGAGATGCCAGCTCCTTTCATTCAGTCAGTAGCTTCAAACATTTCTGGTATATGAAAAACATGTTTTTCAATGGCAAAAATCCATGAATATTGTAAATGCACAAACAGTAATATCTCCACATTGCACGGTGCAATTCTGAAATTTTTTGCTTTTTCCTGCTAATCCTAGCATGATAAAGAAGATTCAAAGAGAGTGAGATGCCAGCTCCTTTCATTCAGTCAGTAGCTTCAAACATTTCTGGTATATGAAAAACATGTTTTTCAATGGCAAAAATCAATGAATATTGTAAATGCACAAACAGTAATATCTCCACATTGCACGGTGCAATTCTGAAATTTTTTGCTTTTTCCTGCTAATCCTAGCATGATAAAGAAGATTCAAAGAGAGTGAGATGCCAGCTCCTTTCATTCAGTCAGTAGCTTCAAACATTTCTGGACGTTTTTCAATGGCAAAAATCAGTGAATATTGTAAATGCACAAACAGTAATATCTCCACATTGCACGGTGCAATTCTGAAATTTTTTGCTTTTTCCTGCTAATCCTAGCATGATAAAGAAGATTCAAAGAGAGTGAGATGCCAGCTCCTTTCATTCAGTCAGTAGCTTCAAACATTTCTGGTATATGAAAAACATGTTTTTCAATGGCAAAAATCCATGAATATTGTAAATGCACAAACAGTAATATCTCCACATTGCACGGTGCAATTCTGAAATTTTTTGCTTTTTCCTGCTAATCCTAGCATGATAAAGAAGATTCAAAGAGAGTGAGATGCCAGCTCCTTTCATTCAGTCAGTAGCTTCAAACATTTCTGGTATATGAAAAACATGTTTTTCAATGGCAAAAATCAATGAATATTGTAAATGCACAAACAGTAATATCTCCGCATTGCACGGTGCAATTCTGAAATTTTTTGCTTTTTCCTGCTAATCCTAGCATGATAAAGAAGATTCAAAGAGAGTGAGATGCCAGCTCCTTTCATTCAGTCAGTAGCTTCAAACATTTCTGGACGTTTTTCAATGGCAAAAATCAATGAATATTGTAAATGCACAAACAGTAATATCTCCACATTGCACGGTGCAATTCTGAAATTTTTTGCTTTTTCCTGCTAATCCTAGCATGATAAAGAAGATTCAAAGAGAGTGAGATGCCAGCTCCTTTCATTCAGTCAGTAGCTTCAAACATTTCTGGACGTTTTTCAATGGCAAAAATCAATGAATATTGTAAATGCACAAACAGTAATATCTCCACATTGCACGGTGCAATTCTGAAATTTTTAGCTTTTTCCTGTTAATCCTAGCATGATAAAGAAGATTCAAAGAGAGTGAGATGCCAGCTCCTTTCATTCAGTCAGTAGCTTCAAACATTTCTGGTATATGAAAAACATGTTTTTCAATGGCAAAAATCAATGAATATTGTAAATGCACAAACAGTAATATCTCCACATTGCACGGTGCAATTCTGAAATTTTTAGCTTTTTCCTGCTAATCCTAGCATGATAAAGAAGATTCAAAGAGAGTGAGATGCCAGCTCCTTTCATTCAGTCAGTAGCTTCAAACATTTCTGGTATATGAAAAACATGTTTTTCAATGGCAAAAATCAATGAATATTGTAAATGCACAAACAGTAATATCTCCACATTGCACGGTGCAATTCTGAAATTTTTTGCTTTTTCCTGCTAATCCTAGCATGATAAAGAAGATTCAAAGAGAGTGAGATGCCAGCTCCTTTCATTCAGTCAGTAGCTTCAAACATTTCTGGTATATGAAAAACATGTTTTTCAATGGCAAAAATCAATGAATATTGTAAATGCACAAACAGTAATATCTCCACATTGCACGGTGCAATTCTGAAATTTTTTGCTTTTTCCTGCTAATCCTAGCATGATAAAGAAGATTCAAAGAGAGTGAGATGCCAGCTCCTTTCATTCAGTCAGTAGCTTCAAACATTTCTGGACGTTTTTCAATGGCAAAAATCAATGAATATTGTAAATGCACAAACAGTAATATCTCCACATTGCACGGTGCAATTCTGAAATTTTTTGCTTTTTCCTGTTAATCCTAGCATGATAAAGAAGATTCAAAGAGAGTGAGATGCCAGCTCCTTTCATTCAGTCAGTAGCTTCAAACATTTCTGGTATATGAAAAACATGTTTTTCAATGGCAAAAATCAATGAATATTGTAAATGCACAAACAGTAATATCTCCACATTGCAAGGTGCAATTCTGAAATGTTTTGCTTTTTCCTGCTAATCCTAGCATGATAAAGAAGATTCAAAGAGAGTGAGATGCCAGCTCCTTTCATTCAGTCAGTAGCTTCAAACATTTCTGGTATATGAAAAACATGTTTTTCAATGGCAAAAATCAATGAATATTGTAAATGCACAAACAGTAATATCTCCACATTGCACGGTGCAATTCTGAAATTTTTTGCTTTTTCCTGCTAATCCTAGCATGATAAAGAAGATTCAAAGAGAGTGAGATGCCAGCTCCTTTCATTCAGTCAGTAGCTTCAAACATTTCTGGTATATGAAAAACATGTTTTTCAATGGCAAAAATCAATGAATATTGTAAATGCACAAACAGTAATATCTCCACATTGCAAGGTGCAATTCTGAAATTTTTAGCTTTTTCCTGCTAATCCTAGCATGATAAAGAAGATTCAAAGAGAGTGAGATGCCAGCTCCTTTCATTCAGTCAGTAGCTTCAAACATTTCTGGTATATGAAAAACATGTTTTTCAATGGCAAAAATCAATGAATATTGTAAATGCACAAACAGTAATATCTCCACATTGCAAGGTGCAATTCTGAAATTTTTTGCTTTTTCCTGCTAATCCTAGCATGATAAAGAAGATTCAAAGAGAGTGAGATGCCAGCTCCTTTCATTCAGTCAGTAGCTTCAAACATTTCTGGTATATGAAAAACATGTTTTTCAATGGCAAAAATCAATGAATATTGTAAATGCAGAAACAGTAATATCTCCACATTGCAAGGTGCAATTCTGAAATTTTTAGCTTTTTCCTGCTAATCCTAGCATGATAAAGAAGATTCAAAGAGAGTGAGATGCCAGCTCCTTTCATTCAGTCAGTAGCTTCAAACATTTCTGGTATATGAAAAACATGTTTTTCAATGGCAAAAATCAATGAATATTGTAAATGCACAAACAGTAATATCTCCACATTGCAAGGTGCAATTCTGAAATTTTTTGCTTTTTCCTGCTAATCCTAGCATGATAAAGAAGATTCAAAGAGAGTGAGATGCCAGCTCCTTTCATTCAGTCAGTAGCTTCAAACATTTCTGGTATATGAAAAACATGTTTTTCAATGGCAAAAATCAATGAATATTGTAAATGCACAAACAGTAATATCTCCACATTGCACGGTGCAATTCTGAAATTTTTTGCTTTTTCCTGTTAATCCTAGCATGATAAAGAAGATTCAAAGAGAGTGAGATGCCAGCTCCTTTCATTCAGTCAGTAGCTTCAAACATTTCTGGTATATGAAAAACATGTTTTTCAATGGCAAAAATCAATGAATATTGTAAATGCACAAACAGTAATATCTCCACATTGCAAGGAGCAATTCTGAAATTTTTAGCTTTTTCCTGCTAATCCTAGCATGATAAAGAAGATTCAAAGAGAGTGAGATGCCAGCTCCTTTCATTCAGTCAGTAGCTTCAAACATTTCTGGTATATGAAAAACATGTTTTTCAATGGCAAAAATCAATGAATATTGTAAATGCACAAACAGTAATATCTCCACATTGCAAGGTGCAATTCTGAAATTTTTTGCTTTTTCCTGCTAATCCTAGCATGATAAAGAAGATTCAAAGAGAGTGAGATGCCAGCTCCTTTCATTCAGTCAGTAGCTTCAAACATTTCTGGTATATGAAAAACATGTTTTTCAATGGCAAAAATCAATGAATATTGTAAATGCACAAACAGTAATATCTCCACATTGCACGGTGCAATTCTGAAATTTTTAGCTTTTTCCTGTTAATCCTAGCATGATAAAGAGGATTCAAAGAGAGTGAGATGCCAGCTCCTTTCATTCAGTCAGTAGCTTCAAACATTTCTGGTATATGAAAAACATGTTTTTCAATGGCAAAAATCAATGAATATTGTAAATGCACAAACAGTAATATCTCCACATTGCACGGTGCAATTCTGAAATTTTTTGCTTTTTCCTGCTAATCCTAGCATGATAAAGAAGATTCAAAGAGAGTGAGATGCCAGCTCCTTTCATTCAGTCAGTAGCTTCAAACATTTCTGGATATAAAAATTGTTTTTCAATGGCAAAAATCAATGAATATTGTAAATGCACAAACAGTAATATCTCCACATTGCACGGTGCAATTCTGAAATTTTTTGCTTTTTCCTGCTAATCCTAGCATGATAAAGAAGATTCAAAGAGAGTGAGATGCCAGCTCCTTTCATTCAGTCAGTAGCTTCAAACATTTCTGGTATATGAAAAACATGTTTTTCAATGGCAAAAATCCATGAATATTGTAAATGCACAAACAGTAATATCTCCACATTGCACGGTGCAATTCTGAAATTTTTGCTTTTTCCTGCTAATCCTAGCATGATAAAGAAGATTCAAAGAGAGTGAGATGCCAGCTCCTTTCATTCAGTCAGTAGCTTCAAACATTTCTGGTATATGAAAAACATGTTTTTCAATGGCAAAAATCAATGAATATTGTAAATGCACAAACAGTAATATCTCCACATTGCACGGTGCAATTCTGAAATTTTTTGCTTTTTCCTGCTAATCCTAGCATGATAAAGAAGATTCAAAGAGAGTGAGATGCCAGCTCCTTTCATTCAGTCAGTAGCTTCAAACATTTCTGGACGTTTTTCAATGGCAAAAATCAGTGAATATTGTAAATGCACAAACAGTAATATCTCCACATTGCACGGTGCAATTCTGAAATTTTTTGCTTTTTCCTGCTAATCCTAGCATGATAAAGAAGATTCAAAGAGAGTGAGATGCCAGCTCCTTTCATTCAGTCAGTAGCTTCAAACATTTCTGGTATATGAAAAACATGTTTTTCAATGGCAAAAATCCATGAATATTGTAAATGCACAAACAGTAATATCTCCACATTGCACGGTGCAATTCTGAAATTTTTTGCTTTTTCCTGCTAATCCTAGCATGATAAAGAAGATTCAAAGAGAGTGAGATGCCAGCTCCTTTCATTCAGTCAGTAGCTTCAAACATTTCTGGTATATGAAAAACATGTTTTTCAATGGCAAAAATCAATGAATATTGTAAATGCACAAACAGTAATATCTCCGCATTGCACGGTGCAATTCTGAAATTTTTTGCTTTTTCCTGCTAATCCTAGCATGATAAAGAAGATTCAAAGAGAGTGAGATGCCAGCTCCTTTCATTCAGTCAGTAGCTTCAAACATTTCTGGACGTTTTTCAATGGCAAAAATCAATGAATATTGTAAATGCACAAACAGTAATATCTCCACATTGCACGGTGCAATTCTGAAATTTTTTGCTTTTTCCTGCTAATCCTAGCATGATAAAGAAGATTCAAAGAGAGTGAGATGCCAGCTCCTTTCATTCAGTCAGTAGCTTCAAACATTTCTGGACGTTTTTCAATGGCAAAAATCAATGAATATTGTAAATGCACAAACAGTAATATCTCCACATTGCACGGTGCAATTCTGAAATTTTTAGCTTTTTCCTGTTAATCCTAGCATGATAAAGAAGATTCAAAGAGAGTGAGATGCCAGCTCCTTTCATTCAGTCAGTAGCTTCAAACATTTCTGGTATATGAAAAACATGTTTTTCAATGGCAAAAATCAATGAATATTGTAAATGCACAAACAGTAATATCTCCACATTGCACGGTGCAATTCTGAAATTTTTAGCTTTTTCCTGCTAATCCTAGCATGATAAAGAAGATTCAAAGAGAGTGAGATGCCAGCTCCTTTCATTCAGTCAGTAGCTTCAAACATTTCTGGTATATGAAAAACATGTTTTTCAATGGCAAAAATCAATGAATATTGTAAATGCACAAACAGTAATATCTCCACATTGCACGGTGCAATTCTGAAATTTTTTGCTTTTTCCTGCTAATCCTAGCATGATAAAGAAGATTCAAAGAGAGTGAGATGCCAGCTCCTTTCATTCAGTCAGTAGCTTCAAACATTTCTGGTATATGAAAAACATGTTTTTCAATGGCAAAAATCAATGAATATTGTAAATGCACAAACAGTAATATCTCCACATTGCACGGTGCAATTCTGAAATTTTTTGCTTTTTCCTGCTAATCCTAGCATGATAAAGAAGATTCAAAGAGAGTGAGATGCCAGCTCCTTTCATTCAGTCAGTAGCTTCAAACATTTCTGGACGTTTTTCAATGGCAAAAATCAATGAATATTGTAAATGCACAAACAGTAATATCTCCACATTGCACGGTGCAATTCTGAAATTTTTTGCTTTTTCCTGCTAATCCTAGCATGATAAAGAAGATTCAAAGAGAGTGAGATGCCAGCTCCTTTCATTCAGTCAGTAGCTTCAAACATTTCTGGTATATGAAAAACATGTTTTTCAATGGCAAAAATCAATGAATATTGTAAATGCACAAACAGTAATATCTCCACATTGCAAGGTGCAATTCTGAAATTTTTTGCTTTTTCCTGCTAATCCTAGCATGATAAAGAAGATTCAAAGAGAGTGAGATGCCAGCTCCTTTCATTCAGTCAGTAGCTTCAAACATTCTGGTATATGAAAAACATGTTTTTCAATGGCAAAAATCAATGAATATTGTAAATGCACAAACAGTAATATCTCCACATTGCAAGGTGCAATTCTGAAATTTTTAGCTTTTTCCTGCTAATCCTAGCATGATAAAGAAGATTCAAAGAGAGTGAGATGCCAGCTCCTTTCATTCAGTCAGTAGCGTCAAACATTTCTGGTATATGAAAAACATGTTTTTCAATGGCAAAAATCAATGAATATTGTAAATGCACAAACAGTAATATCTCCACATTGCAAGGTGCAATTCTGAAATTTTTTGCTTTTTCCTGCTAATCCTAGCATGATAAAGAAGATTCAAAGAGAGTGAGATGCCAGCTCCTTTCATTCAGTCAGTAGCTTCAAACATTTCTGGTATATGAAAAACATGTTTTTCAATGGCAAAAATCAATGAATATTGTAAATGCACAAACAGTAATATCTCCACATTGCACGGTGCAATTCTGAAATTTTTTGCTTTTTCCTGTTAATCCTAGCATGATAAAGAAGATTCAAAGAGAGTGAGATGCCAGCTCCTTTCATTCAGTCAGTAGCTTCAAACATTTCTGGTATATGAAAAACATGTTTTTCAATGGCAAAAATCAATGAATATTGTAAATGCACAAACAGTAATATCCTCCACATTGCAAGGTGCAATTCTGAAATTTTTAGCTTTTTCCTGTTAATCCTAGCATGATAAAGAAGATTCAAAGAGAGTGAGATGCCAGCTCCTTTCATTCAGTCAGTAGCTTCAAACATTTCTGGTATATGAAAAACATGTTTTTCAATGGCAAAAATCAATGAATATTGTAAATGCACAAACAGTAATATCTCCACATTGCACGGTGCAATTCTGAAATTTTTTGCTTTTTCCTGCTAATCCTAGCATGATAAAGAAGATTCAAAGAGAGTGAGATGCCAGCTCCTTTCATTCAGTCAGTAGCTTCAAACATTTCTGGTATATGAAAAACATGTTTTTCAATGGCAAAAATCAATGAATATTGTAAATGCACAAACAGTAATATCTCCACATTGCACGGTGCAATTCTGAAATTTTTAGCTTTTTCCTGTTAATCCTAGCATGATAAAGAAGATTCAAAGAGAGTGAGATGCCAGCTCCTTTCATTCAGTCAGTAGCTTCAAACATTTCTGGTATATGAAAAACATGTTTTTCAATGGCAAAAATCAATGAATATTGTAAATGCACAAACAGTAATATCTCCACATTGCAAGGTGCAATTCTGAAATTTTTAGCTTTTTCCTGCTAATCCTAGCATGATAAAGAAGATTCAAAGAGAGTGAGATGCCAGCTCCTTTCATTCAGTCAGTAGCTTCAAACATTTCTGGACGTTTTTCAATGGCAAAAATCAATGAATATTGTAAATGCACAAACAGTAATATCTCCACATTGCACGGTGCAATTCTGAAATTTTTTGCTTTTTCCTGTTAATCCTAGCATGATAAAGAAGATTCAAAGAGAGTGAGATGCCAGCTCCTTTCATTCAGTCAGTAGCTTCAAACATTTCTGGTATATGAAAAACATGTTTTTCAATGGCAAAAATCAATGAATATTGTAAATGCACAAACAGTAATATCTCCACATTGCAAGGTGCAATTCTGAAATTTTTAGCTTTTTCCTGTTAATCCTAGCATGATAAAGAAGATTCAAAGAGAGTGAGATGCCAGCTCCTTTCATTCAGTCAGTAGCTTCAAACATTTCTGGTATATGAAAAACATGTTTTTCAATGGCAAAAATCAATGAATATTGTAAATGCACAAACAGTAATATCTCCACATTGCACGGTGCAATTCTGAAATTTTTTGCTTTTTCCTGCTAATCCTAGCATGATAAAGAAGATTCAAAGAGAGTGAGATGCCAGCTCCTTTCATTCAGTCAGTAGCTTCAAACATTTCTGGTATATGAAAAACATGTTTTTCAATGGCAAAAATCAATGAATATTGTAAATGCACAAACAGTAATATCTCCACATTGCACGGTGCAATTCTGAAATTTTTAGCTTTTTCCTGTTAATCCTAGCATGATAAAGAAGATTCAAAGAGAGTGAGATGCCAGCTCCTTTCATTCAGTCAGTAGCTTCAAACATTTCTGGTATATGAAAAACATGTTTTTCAATGGCAAAAATCAATGAATATTGTAAATGCACAAACAGTAATATCTCCACATTGCACGGTGCAATTCTGAAATTTTTTGCTTTTTCCTGCTAATCCTAGCATGATAAAGAAGATTCAAAGAGAGTGAGATGCCAGCTCCTTTCATTCAGTCAGTAGCTTCAAACATTTCTGGTATATGAAAAACATGTTTTTCAATGGCAAAAATCAATGAATATTGTAAATGCACAAACAGTAATATCTCCACATTGCACGGTGCAATTCTGAAATTTTTAGCTTTTTCCTGTTAATCCTAGCATGATAAAGAAGATTCAAAGAGAGTGAGATGCCAGCTCCTTTCATTCAGTCAGTAGCTTCAAACATTTCTGGTATATGAAAAACATGTTTTTCAATGGCAAAAATCAATGAATATTGTAAATGCACAAACAGTAATATCTCCACATTGCAAGGTGCAATTCTGAAATTTTTTGCTTTTTCCTGCTAATCCTAGCATGATAAAGAAGATTCAAAGAGAGTGAGATGCCAGCTCCTTTCATTCAGTCAGTAGCTTCAAACATTTCTGGTATATGAAAAACATGTTTTTCAATGGCAAAAATCAATGAATATTGTAAATGCACAAACAGTAATATCTCCACATTGCACGGTGCAATTCTGAAATTTTTAGCTTTTTCCTGTTAATCCTAGCATGATAAAGAAGATTCAAAGAGAGTGAGATGCCAGCTCCTTTCATTCAGTCAGTAGCTTCAAACATTTCTGGTATATGAAAAACATGTTTTTCAATGGCAAAAATCAATGAATATTGTAAATGCACAAACAGTAATATCTCCACATTGCACGGTGCAATTCTGAAATTTTTTGCTTTTTCCTGCTAATCCTAGCATGATAAAGAAGATTCAAAGAGAGTGAGATGCCAGCTCCTTTCATTCAGTCAGTAGCTTCAAACATTTCTGGTATATGAAAAACATGTTTTTCAATGGCAAAAATCAATGAATATTGTAAATGCACAAACAGTAATATCTCCACATTGCACGGTGCAATTCTGAAATTTTTAGCTTTTTCCTGTTAATCCTAGCATGATAAAGAAGATTCAAAGAGAGTGAGATGCCAGCTCCTTTCATTCAGTCAGTAGCTTCAAACATTTCTGGTATATGAAAAACATGTTTTTCAATGGCAAAAATCAATGAATATTGTAAATGCACAAACAGTAATATCTCCACATTGCAAGGTGCAATTCTGAAATTTTTAGCTTTTTCCTGCTAATCCTAGCATGATAAAGAAGATTCAAAGAGAGTGAGATGCCAGCTCCTTTCATTCAGTCAGTAGCTTCAAACATTTCTGGACGTTTTTCAATGGCAAAAATCAATGAATATTGTAAATGCACAAACAGTAATATCTCCACATTGCACGGTGCAATTCTGAAATTTTTTGCTTTTTCCTGTTAATCCTAGCATGATAAAGAAGATTCAAAGAGAGTGAGATGCCAGCTCCTTTCATTCAGTCAGTAGCTTCAAACATTTCTGGTATATGAAAAACATGTTTTTCAATGGCAAAAATCAATGAATATTGTAAATGCACAAACAGTAATATCTCCACATTGCAAGGTGCAATTCTGAAATTTTTAGCTTTTTCCTGTTAATCCTAGCATGATAAAGAAGATTCAAAGAGAGTGAGATGCCAGCTCCTTTCATTCAGTCAGTAGCTTCAAACATTTCTGGTATATGAAAAACATGTTTTTCAATGGCAAAAATCAATGAATATTGTAAATGCACAAACAGTAATATCTCCACATTGCACGGTGCAATTCTGAAATTTTTTGCTTTTTCCTGCTAATCCTAGCATGATAAAGAAGATTCAAAGAGAGTGAGATGCCAGCTCCTTTCATTCAGTCAGTAGCTTCAAACATTTCTGGTATATGAAAAACATGTTTTTCAATGGCAAAAATCAATGAATATTGTAAATGCACAAACAGTAATATCTCCACATTGCACGGTGCAATTCTGAAATTTTTAGCTTTTTCCTGTTAATCCTAGCATGATAAAGAAGATTCAAAGAGAGTGAGATGCCAGCTCCTTTCATTCAGTCAGTAGCTTCAAACATTTCTGGTATATGAAAAACATGTTTTTCAATGGCAAAAATCAATGAATATTGTAAATGCACAAACAGTAATATCTCCACATTGCACGGTGCAATTCTGAAATTTTTTGCTTTTTCCTGCTAATCCTAGCATGATAAAGAAGATTCAAAGAGAGTGAGATGCCAGCTCCTTTCATTCAGTCAGTAGCTTCAAACATTTCTGGTATATGAAAAACATGTTTTTCAATGGCAAAAATCAATGAATATTGTAAATGCACAAACAGTAATATCTCCACATTGCACGGTGCAATTCTGAAATTTTTAGCTTTTTCCTGTTAATCCTAGCATGATAAAGAAGATTCAAAGAGAGTGAGATGCCAGCTCCTTTCATTCAGTCAGTAGCTTCAAACATTTCTGGTATATGAAAAACATGTTTTTCAATGGCAAAAATCAATGAATATTGTAAATGCACAAACAGTAATATCTCCACATTGCAAGGTGCAATTCTGAAATTTTTTGCTTTTTCCTGCTAATCCTAGCATGATAAAGAAGATTCAAAGAGAGTGAGATGCCAGCTCCTTTCATTCAGTCAGTAGCTTCAAACATTTCTGGTATATGAAAAACATGTTTTTCAATGGCAAAAATCAATGAATATTGTAAATGCACAAACAGTAATATCTCCACATTGCACGGTGCAATTCTGAAATTTTTAGCTTTTTCCTGTTAATCCTAGCATGATAAAGAAGATTCAAAGAGAGTGAGATGCCAGCTCCTTTCATTCAGTCAGTAGCTTCAAACATTTCTGGACGTTTTTCAATGGCAAAAATCAATGAATATTGTAAATGCACAAACAGTAATATCTCCACATTGCACGGTGCAATTCTGAAATTTTTTGCTTTTTCCTGCTAATCCTAGCATGATAAAGAAGATTCAAAGAGAGTGAGATGCCAGCTCCTTTCATTCAGTCAGTAGCTTCAAACATTTCTGGTATATGAAAAACATGTTTTTCAATGGCAAAAATCAATGAATATTGTAAATGCACAAACAATAATATCTCCACATTGCAAGGTGCAGTTCTGAAATTTTTAGCTTTTTCCTGTTAATCCTAGCATGATAAAGAAGATTCAAAGAGAGTGAGATGCCAGCTCCTTTCATTCAGTCAGTAGCTTCAAACATTTCTGGTATATGAAAAACATGTTTTTCAATGGCAAAAATCAATGAATATTGTAAATGCACAAACAGTAATATCTCCACATTGCACGGTGCAATTCTGAAATTTTTAGCTTTTTCCTGTTAATCCTAGCATGATAAAGAAGATTCAAAGAGAGTGAGATGCCAGCTCCTTTCATTCAGTCAGTAGCTTCAAACATTTCTGGTATATGAAAAACATGTTTTTCAATGGCAAAAATCAATGAATATTGTAAATGCACAAACAGTAATATCTCCACATTGCACGGTGCAATTCTGAAATTTTTTGCTTTTTCCTGCTAATCCTAGCATGATAAAGAAGATTCAAAGAGAGTGAGATGCCAGCTCCTTTCATTCAGTCAGTAGCTTCAAACATTTCTGGTATATGAAAAACATGTTTTTCAATGGCAAAAATCAATGAATATTGTAAATGCACAAACAGTAATATCTCCACATTGCACGGTGCAATTCTGAAATTTTTAGCTTTTTCCTGTTAATCCTAGCATGATAAAGAAGATTCAAAGAGAGTGAGATGCCAGCTCCTTTCATTCAGTCAGTAGCTTCAAACATTTCTGGTATATGAAAAACATGTTTTTCAATGGCAAAAATCAATGAATATTGTAAATGCACAAACAGTAATATCTCCACATTGCAAGGTGCAATTCTGAAATTTTTTGCTTTTTCCTGCTAATCCTAGCATGATAAAGAAGATTCAAAGAGAGTGAGATGCCAGCTCCTTTCATTCAGTCAGTAGCTTCAAACATTTCTGGTATATGAAAAACATGTTTTTCAATGGCAAAAATCAATGAATATTGTAAATGCACAAACAGTAATATCTCCACATTGCACGGTGCAATTCTGAAATTTTTAGCTTTTTCCTGTTAATCCTAGCATGATAAAGAAGATTCAAAGAGAGTGAGATGCCAGCTCCTTTCATTCAGTCAGTAGCTTCAAACATTTCTGGACGTTTTTCAATGGCAAAAATCAATGAATATTGTAAATGCACAAACAGTAATATCTCCACATTGCACGGTGCAATTCTGAAATTTTTTGCTTTTTCCTGCTAATCCTAGCATGATAAAGAAGATTCAAAGAGAGTGAGATGCCAGCTCCTTTCATTCAGTCAGTAGCTTCAAACATTTCTGGTATATGAAAAACATGTTTTTCAATGGCAAAAATCAATGAATATTGTAAATGCACAAACAGTAATATCTCCACATTGCACGGTGCAATTCTGAAATTTTTTGCTTTTTCCTGCTAATCCTAGCATGATAAAGAAGATTCAAAGAGAGTGAGATGCCAGCTCCTTTCATTCAGTCAGTAGCTTCAAACATTTCTGGTATATGAAAAACATGTTTTTCAATGGCAAAAATCAATGAATATTGTAAATGCACAAACAGTAATATCTCCACATTGCACGGTGCAATTCTGAAATTTTTTGCTTTTTCCTGTTAATCCTAGCATGATAAAGAAGATTCAAAGAGAGTGAGATGCCAGCTCCTTTCATTCAGTCAGTAGCTTCAAACATTTCTGGTATATGAAAAACATGTTTTTCAATGGCAAAAATCAATGAATATTGTAAATGCACAAACAGTAATATCTCCACATTGCAAGGTGCAATTCTGAAATTTTTTGCTTTTTCCTGCTAATCCTAGCATGATAAAGAAGATTCAAAGAGAGTGAGATGCCAGCTCCTTTCATTCAGTCAGTAGCTTCAAACATTTCTGGACGTTTTTCAATGGCAAAAATCAATGAATATTGTAAATGCACAAACAGTAATATCTCCACATTGCACGGTGCAATTCTGAAATTTTTAGCTTTTTCCTGTTAATCCTAGCATGATAAAGAAGATTCAAAGAGAGTGAGATGCCAGCTCCTTTCATTCAGTCAGTAGCTTCAAACATTTCTGGTATATGAAAAACATGTTTTTCAATGGCAAAAATCAATGAATATTGTAAATGCACAAACAGTAATATCTCCACATTGCAAGGTGCAATTCTGAAATTTTTTGCTTTTTCCTGCTAATACTAGCATGATAAAGAAGATTCAAAGAGAGTGAGATGCCAGCTCCTTTCATTCAGTCAGTAGCTTCAAACATTTCTGGTATATGAAAAACATGTTTTTCAATGGCAAAAATCAATGAATATTGTAAATGCACAAACAGTAATATCTCCACATTGCAAGGTGCAATTCTGAAATTTTTTGCTTTTTCCTGTTAATCCTAGCATGATAAAGAAGATTCAAAGAGAGTGAGATGCCAGCTCCTTTCATTCAGTCAGTAGCTTCAAACATTTCTGGTATATGAAAAACATGTTTTTCAATGGCAAAAATCAATGAATATTGTAAATGCACAAACAGTAATATCTCCACATTGCACGGTGCAATTCTGAAATTTTTTGCTTTTTCCTGCTAATCCTAGCATGATAAAGAAGATTCAAAGAGAGTGAGATGCCAGCTCCTTTCATTCAGTCAGTAGCTTCAAACATTTCTGGACGTTTTTCAATGGCAAAAATCAATGAATATTGTAAATGCACAAACAGTAATATCTCCACATTGCACGGTGCAATTCTGAAATTTTTTGCTTTTTCCTGTTAATCCTAGCATGATAAAGAAGATTCAAAGAGAGTGAGATGCCAGCTCCTTTCATTCAGTCAGTAGCTTCAAACATTTCTGGTATATGAAAAACATGTTTTTCAATGGCAAAAATCAATGAATATTGTAAATGCACAAACAGTAATATCTCCACATTGCAAGGTGCAATTCTGAAATTTTTTGCTTTTTCCTGTTAATCCTAGCATGATAAAGAAGATTCAAAGAGAGTGAGATGCCAGCTCCTTTCATTCAGTCAGTAGCTTCAAACATTTCTGGACGTTTTTCAATGGCAAAAATCAATGAATATTGTAAATGCACAAACAGTAATATCTCCACATTGCACGGTGCAATTCTGAAATTTTTAGCTTTTTCCTGTTAATCCTAGCATGATAAAGAAGATTCAAAGAGAGTGAGATGCCAGCTCCTTTCATTCAGTCAGTAGCTTCAAACATTTCTGGTATATGAAAAACATGTTTTTCAATGGCAAAAATCAATGAATATTGTAAATGCACAAACAGTAATATCTCCACATTGCACGGTGCAATTCTGAAATTTTTAGCTTTTTCCTGTTAATCCTAGCATGATAAAGAAGATTCAAAGAGAGTGAGATGCCAGCTCCTTTCATTCAGTCAGTAGCTTCAAACATTTCTGGTATATGAAAAACATGTTTTTCAATGGCAAAAATCAATGAATATTGTAAATGCACAAACAGTAATATCTCCACATTGCAAGGTGCAATTCTGAAATTTTTAGCTTTTTCCTGTTAATCCTAGCATGATAAAGAAGATTCAAAGAGAGTGAGATGCCAGCTCCTTTCATTCAGTCAGTAGCTTCAAACATTTCTGGTATATGAAAAACATGTTTTTCAATGGCAAAAATCAATGAATATTGTAAATGCACAAACAGTAATATCTCCACATTGCACGGTGCAATTCTGAAATTTTTTGCTTTTTCCTGTTAATCCTAGCATGATAAAGAAGATTCAAAGAGAGTGAGATGCCAGCTCCTTTCATTCAGTCAGTAGCTTCAAACATTTCTGGTATATGAAAAACATGTTTTTCAATGGCAAAAATCAATGAATATTGTAAATGCACAAACAGTAATATCTCCACATTGCACGGTGCAATTCTGAAATTTTTTGCTTTTTCCTGTTAATCCTAGCATGATAAAGAAGATTCAAAGAGAGTGAGATGCCAGCTCCTTTCATTCAGTCAGTAGCTTCAAACATTTCTGGTATATGAAAAACATGTTTTTCAATGGCAAAAATCAATGAATATTGTAAATGCACAAACAGTAATATCTCCACATTGCAAGGTGCAATTCTGAAATTTTTTGCTTTTTCCTGTTAATCCTAGCATGATAAAGAAGATTCAAAGAGAGTGAGATGCCAGCTCCTTTCATTCAGTCAGTAGCTTCAAACATTTCTGGACGTTTTTCAATGGCAAAAATCAATGAATATTGTAAATGCACAAACAGTAATATCTCCACATTGCACGGTGCAATTCTGAAATTTTTAGCTTTTTCCTGTTAATCCTAGCATGATAAAGAAGATTCAAAGAGAGTGAGATGCCAGCTCCTTTCATTCAGTCAGTAGCTTCAAACATTTCTGGTATATGAAAAACATGTTTTTCAATGGCAAAAATCAATGAATATTGTAAATGCACAAACAGTAATATCTCCACATTGCACGGTGCAATTCTGAAATTTTTAGCTTTTTCCTGTTAATCCTAGCATGATAAAGAAGATTCAAAGAGAGTGAGATGCCAGCTCCTTTCATTCAGTCAGTAGCTTCAAACATTTCTGGTATATGAAAAACATGTTTTTCAATGGCAAAAATCAATGAATATTGTAAATGCACAAACAGTAATATCTCCACATTGCAAGGTGCAATTCTGAAATTTTTAGCTTTTTCCTGTTAATCCTAGCATGATAAAGAAGATTCAAAGAGAGTGAGATGCCAGCTCCTTTCATTCAGTCAGTAGCTTCAAACATTTCTGGTATATGAAAAACATGTTTTTCAATGGCAAAAATCAATGAATATTGTAAATGCACAAACAGTAATATCTCCACATTGCACGGTGCAATTCTGAAATTTTTAGCTTTTTCCTGTTAATCCTAGCATGATAAAGAAGATTCAAAGAGAGTGAGATGCCAGCTCCTTTCATTCAGTCAGTAGCTTCAAACATTTCTGGTATATGAAAAACATGTTTTTCAATGGCAAAAATCAATGAATATTGTAAATGCACAAACAGTAATATCTCCACATTGCAAGGTGCAATTCTGAAATTTTTTGCTTTTTCCTGTTAATCCTAGCATGATAAAGAAGATTCAAAGAGAGTGAGATGCCAGCTCCTTTCATTCAGTCAGTAGCTTCAAACATTTCTGGTATATGAAAAACATGTTTTTCAATGGCAAAAATCAATGAATATTGTAAATGCACAAACAGTAATATCTCCACATTGCACGGTGCAATTCTGAAATTTTTTGCTTTTTCCTGTTAATCCTAGCATGATAAAGAAGATTCAAAGAGAGTGAGATGCCAGCTCCTTTCATTCAGTCAGTAGCTTCAAACATTTCTGGACGTTTTTCAATGGCAAAAATCAATGAATATTGTAAATGCACAAACAGTAATATCTCCACATTGCACGGTGCAATTCTGAAATTTTTTGCTTTTTCCTGCTAATCCTAGCATGATAAAGAAGATTCAAAGAGAGTGAGATGCCAGCTCCTTTCATTCAGTCAGTAGCTTCAAACATTTCTGGTATATGAAAAACATGTTTTTCAATGGCAAAAATCAATGAATATTGTAAATGCACAAACAGTAATATCTCCACATTGCACGGTGCAATTCTGAAATTTTTAGCTTTTTCCTGCTAATCCTAGCATGATAAAGAAGATTCAAAGAGAGTGAGATGCCAGCTCCTTTCATTCAGTCAGTAGCTTCAAACATTTCTGGTATATGAAAAACATGTTTTTCAATGGCAAAAATCAATGAATATTGTAAATGCACAAACAGTAATATCTCCACATTGCACGGTGCAATTCTGAAATTTTTTGCTTTTTCCTGTTAATCCTAGCATGATAAAGAAGATTCAAAGAGAGTGAGATGCCAGCTCCTTTCATTCAGTCAGTAGCTTCAAACATTTCTGGTATATGAAAAACATGTTTTTCAATGGCAAAAATCAATGAATATTGTAAATGCACAAACAGTAATATCTCCACATTGCAAGGTGCAATTCTGAAATTTTTTGCTTTTTCCTGTTAATCCTAGCATGATAAAGAAGATTCAAAGAGAGTGAGATGCCAGCTCCTTTCATTCAGTCAGTAGCTTCAAACATTTCTGGTATATGAAAAACATGTTTTTCAATGGCAAAAATCAATGAATATTGTAAATGCACAAACAGTAATATCTCCACATTGCACGGTGCAATTCTGAAATTTTTTGCTTTTTCCTGTTAATCCTAGCATGATAAAGAAGATTCAAAGAGAGTGAGATGCCAGCTCCTTTCATTCAGTCAGTAGCTTCAAACATTTCTGGACGTTTTTCAATGGCAAAAATCATTGAATATTGTAAATGCACAAACAGTAATATCTCCACATTGCACGGTGCAATTCTGAAATTTTTTGCTTTTTCCTGCTAATCCTAGCATGATAAAGAAGATTCAAAGAGAGTGAGATGCCAGCTCCTTTCATTCAGTCAGTAGCTTCAAACATTTCTGGTATATGAAAAACATGTTTTTCAATGGCAAAAATCAATGAATATTGTAAATGCACAAACAGTAATATCTCCACATTGCAAGGTGCAATTCTGAAATTTTTTGCTTTTTCCTGCTAATCCTAGCATGATAAAGAAGATTCAAAGAGAGTGAGATGCCAGCTCGTTTCATTCAGTCAGTAGCTTCAAACATTTCTGGTATATGAAAAACATGTTTTTCAATGGCAAAAATCAATGAATATTGTAAATGCACAAACAGTAATATCTCCACATTGCACGGTGCAATTCTGAAATTTTTTGCTTTTTCCTGTTAATCCTAGCATGATAAAGAAGATTCAAAGAGAGTGAGATGCCAGCTCCTTTCATTCAGTCAGTAGCTTCAAACATTTCTGGTATATGAAAAACATGTTTTTCAATGGCAAAAATCAATGAATATTGTAAATGCACAAACAGTAATATCTCCACATTGCAAGGTGCAATTCTGAAATTTTTTGCTTTTTCCTGCTAATCCTAGCATGATAAAGAAGATTCAAAGAGAGTGAGATGCCAGCTCCTTTCATTCAGTCAGTAGCTTCAAACATTTCTGGTATATGAAAAACATGTTTTTCAATGGCAAAAATCAATGAATATTGTAAATGCACAAACAGTAATATCTCCACATTGCACGGTGCAATTCTGAAATTTTTTGCTTTTTCCTGCTAATCCTAGCATGATAAAGAAGATTCAAAGAGAGTGAGATGCCAGCTCCTTTCATTCAGTCAGTAGCTTCAAACATTTCTGGTATATGAAAAACATGTTTTTCAATGGCAAAAATCAATGAATATTGTAAATGCACAAACAGTAATATCTCCACATTGCAAGGTGCAATTCTGAAATTTTTAGCTTTTTCCTGCTAATCCTAGCATGATAAAGAAGATTCAAAGAGAGTGAGATGCCAGCTCCTTTCATTCAGTCAGTAGCTTCAAACATTTCTGGTATATGAAAAACATGTTTTTCAATGGCAAAAATCAATGAATATTGTAAATGCACAAACAGTAATATCTCCACATTGCAAGGTGCAATTCTGAAATTTTTTGCTTTTTCCTGCTAATCCTAGCATGATAAAGAAGATTCAAAGAGAGTGAGATGCCAGCTCCTTTCATTCAGTCAGTAGCTTCAAACATTTCTGGTATATGAAAAACATGTTTTTCAATGGCAAAAATCAATGAATATTGTAAATGCACAAACAGTAATATCTCCACATTGCACGGTGCAATTCTGAAATTTTTTGCTTTTTCCTGCTAATCCTAGCATGATAAAGAAGATTCAAAGAGAGTGAGATGCCAGCTCCTTTCATTCAGTCAGTAGCTTCAAACATTTCTGGTATATGAAAAACATGTTTTTCAATGGCAAAAATCAATGAATATTGTAAATGCACAAACAGTAATATCTCCACATTGCAAGGTGCAATTCTGAAATTTTTAGCTTTTTCCTGCTAATCCTAGCATGATAAAGAAGATTCAAAGAGAGTGAGATGCCAGCTCCTTTCATTCAGTCAGTAGCTTCAAACATTTCTGGTATATGAAAAACATGTTTTTCAATGGCAAAAATCAATGAATATTGTAAATGCACAAACAGTAATATCTCCACATTGCAAGGTGCAATTCTGAAATTTTTTGCTTTTTCCTGCTAATCCTAGCATGATAAAGAAGATTCAAAGAGAGTGAGATGCCAGCTCCTTTCATTCAGTCAGTAGCTTCAAACATTTCTGGTATATGAAAAACATGTTTTTCAATGGCAAAAATCAATGAATATTGTAAATGCACAAACAGTAATATCTCCACATTGCAAGGTGCAATTCTGAAATTTTTAGCTTTTTCCTGCTAATCCTAGCATGATAAAGAAGATTCAAAGAGAGTGAGATGCCAGCTCCTTTCATTCAGTCAGTAGCTTCAAACATTTCTGGTATATGAAAAACATGTTTTTCAATGGCAAAAATCAATGAATATTGTAAATGCACAAACAGTAATATCTCCACATTGCAAGGTGCAATTCTGAAATTTTTTGCTTTTTCCTGCTAATCCTAGCATGATAAAGAAGATTCAAAGAGAGTGAGATGCCAGCTCCTTTCATTCAGTCAGTAGCTTCAAACATTTCTGGTATATGAAAAACATGTTTTTCAATGGCAAAAATCAATGAATATTGTAAATGCACAAACAGTAATATCTCCACATTGCACGGTGCAATTCTGAAATTTTTTGCTTTTTCCTGTTAATCCTAGCATGATAAAGAAGATTCAAAGAGAGTGAGATGCCAGCTCCTTTCATTCAGTCAGTAGCTTCAAACATTTCTGGTATATGAAAAACATGTTTTTCAATGGCAAAAATCAATGAATATTGTAAATGCACAAACAGTAATATCTCCACATTGCAAGGTGCAATTCTGAAATTTTTAGCTTTTTCCTGCTAATCCTAGCATGATAAAGAAGATTCAAAGAGAGTGAGATGCCAGCTCCTTTCATTCAGTCAGTAGCTTCAAACATTTCTGGTATATGAAAAACATGTTTTTCAATGGCAAAAATCAATGAATATTGTAAATGCACAAACAGTAATATCTCCACATTGCAAGGTGCAATTCTGAAATTTTTTGCTTTTTCCTGCTAATCCTAGCATGATAAAGAAGATTCAAAGAGAGTGAGATGCCAGCTCCTTTCATTCAGTCAGTAGCTTCAAACATTTCTGGTATATGAAAAACATGTTTTTCAATGGCAAAAATCAATGAATATTGTAAATGCACAAACAGTAATATCTCCACATTGCACGGTGCAATTCTGAAATTTTTAGCTTTTTCCTGTTAATCCTAGCATGATAAAGAAGATTCAAAGAGAGTGAGATGCCAGCTCCTTTCATTCAGTCAGTAGCTTCAAACATTTCTGGTATATGAAAAACATGTTTTTCAATGGCAAAAATCAATGAATATTGTAAATGCACAAACAGTAATATCTCCACATTGCACGGTGCAATTCTGAAATTTTTTGCTTTTTCCTGCTAATCCTAGCATGATAAAGAAGATTCAAAGAGAGTGAGATGCCAGCTCCTTTCATTCAGTCAGTAGCTTCAAACATTTCTGGACGTTTTTCAATGGCAAAAATCAATGAATATTGTAAATGCACAAACAGTAATATCTCCACATTGCACGGTGCAATTCTGAAATTTTTTGCTTTTTCCTGCTAATCCTAGCATGATAAAGAAGATTCAAAGAGAGTGAGATGCCAGCTCCTTTCATTCAGTCAGTAGCTTCAAACATTTCTGGTATATGAAAAACATGTTTTTCAATGGCAAAAATCCATGAATATTGTAAATGCACAAACAGTAATATCTCCACATTGCACGGTGCAATTCTGAAATTTTTTGCTTTTTCCTGCTAATCCTAGCATGATAAAGAAGATTCAAAGAGAGTGAGATGCCAGCTCCTTTCATTCAGTCAGTAGCTTCAAACATTTCTGGTATATGAAAAACATGTTTTTCAATGGCAAAAATCAATGAATATTGTAAATGCACAAACAGTAATATCTCCACATTGCACGGTGCAATTCTGAAATTTTTTGCTTTTTCCTGCTAATCCTAGCATGATAAAGAAGATTCAAAGAGAGTGAGATGCCAGCTCCTTTCATTCAGTCAGTAGCTTCAAACATTTCTGGACGTTTTTCAATGGCAAAAATCAATGAATATTGTAAATGCACAAACAGTAATATCTCCACATTGCACGGTGCAATTCTGAAATTTTTTGCTTTTTCCTGCTAATCCTAGCATGATAAAGAAGATTCAAAGAGAGTGAGATGCCAGCTCCTTTCATTCAGTCAGTAGCTTCAAACATTTCTGGTATATGAAAAACATGTTTTTCAATGGCAAAAATCAATGAATATTGTAAATGCACAAACAGTAATATCTCCACATTGCAAGGTGCAATTCTGAAATTTTTTGCTTTTTCCTGCTAATCCTAGCATGATAAAGAAGATTCAAAGAGAGTGAGATGCCAGCTCCTTTCATTCAGTCAGTAGCTTCAAACATTTCTGGACGTTTTTCAATGGCAAAAATCAATGAATATTGTAAATGCACCAACAGTAATATCTCCACATTGCACGGTGCAATTCTGAAATTTTTGGCTTTTTCCTGTTAATCCTAGCATGATAAAGAAGATTCAAAGAGAGTGAGATGCCAGCTCCTTTCATTCAGTCAGTAGCTTCAAACATTTCTGGTATATGAAAAACATGTTTTTCAATGGCAAAAATCAATGAATATTGTAAATGCACAAACAGTAATATCTCCACATTGCACGGTGCAATTCTGAAATTTTTAGCTTTTTCCTGCTAATCCTAGCATGATAAAGAAGATTCAAAGAGAGTGAGATGCCAGCTCCTTTCATTCAGTCAGTAGCTTCAAACATTTCTGGTATATGAAAAACATGTTTTTCAATGGCAAAAATCAATGAATATTGTAAATGCACAAACAGTAATATCTCCACATTGCACGGTGCAATTCTGAAATTTTTTGCTTTTTCCTGCTAATCCTAGCATGATAAAGAAGATTCAAAGAGAGTGAGATGCCAGCTCCTTTCATTCAGTCAGTAGCTTCAAACATTTCTGGTATATGAAAAACATGTTTTTCAATGGCAAAAATCAATGAATATTGTAAATGCACAAACAGTAATATCTCCACATTGCACGGTGCAATTCTGAAATTTTTTGCTTTTTCCTGCTAATCCTAGCATGATAAAGAAGATTCAAAGAGAGTGAGATGCCAGCTCCTTTCATTCAGTCAGTAGCTTCAAACATTTCTGGACGTTTTTCAATGGCAAAAATCAATGAATATTGTAAATGCACAAACAGTAATATCTCCACATTGCACGGTGCAATTCTGAAATTTTTTGCTTTTTCCTGCTAATCCTAGCATGATAAAGAAGATTCAAAGAGAGTGAGATGCCAGCTCCTTTCATTCAGTCAGTAGCTATATGAAAAACATGTTTTTCAATGGCAAAAATCAATGAATATTGTAAATGCACAAACAGTAATATCTCCACATTGCAAGGTGCAATTCTGAAATTTTTTGCTTTTTCCTGCTAATCCTAGCATGATAAAGAAGATTCAAAGAGAGTGAGATGCCAGCTCCTTTCATTCAGTCAGTAGCTTCAAACATTTCTGGTATATGAAAAACATGTTTTTCAATGGCAAAAATCCATGAATATTGTAAATGCACAAACAGTAATATCTCCACATTGCACGGTGCAATTCTGAAATTTTTTGCTTTTTCCTGCTAATCCTAGCATGATAAAGAAGATTCAAAGAGAGTGAGATGCCAGCTCCTTTCATTCAGTCAGTAGCTTCAAACATTTCTGGTATATGAAAAACATGTTTTTCAATGGCAAAAATCAATGAATATTGTAAATGCACAAACAGTAATATCTCCACATTGCACGGTGCAATTCTGAAATTTTTTGCTTTTTCCTGCTAATCCTAGCATGATAAAGAAGATTCAAAGAGAGTGAGATGCCAGCTCCTTTCATTCAGTCAGTAGCTTCAAACATTTCTGGACGTTTTTCAATGGCAAAAATCAATGAATATTGTAAATGCACAAACAGTAATATCTCCACATTGCACGGTGCAATTCTGAAATTTTTTGCTTTTTCCTGCTAATCCTAGCATGATAAAGAAGATTCAAAGAGAGTGAGATGCCAGCTCCTTTCATTCAGTCAGTAGCTTCAAACATTTCTGGTATATGAAAAACATGTTTTTCAATGGCAAAAATCAATGAATATTGTAAATGCACAAACAGTAATATCTCCACATTGCAAGGTGCAATTCTGAAATTTTTTGCTTTTTCCTGCTAATCCTAGCATGATAAAGAAGATTCAAAGAGAGTGAGATGCCAGCTCCTTTCATTCAGTCAGTAGCTTCAAACATTTCTGGTATATGAAAAACATGTTTTTCAATGGCAAAAATCAATGAATATTGTAAATGCACAAACAGTAATATCTCCACATTGCAAGGTGCAATTCTGAAATTTTTAGCTTTTTCCTGCTAATCCTAGCATGATAAAGAAGATTCAAAGAGAGTGAGATGCCAGCTCCTTTCATTCAGTCAGTAGCTTCAAACATTTCTGGTATATGAAAAACATGTTTTTCAATGGCAAAAATCAATGAATATTGTAAATGCACAAACAGTAATATCTCCACA
>NW_027371150.1:0-30275 GCF_046119375.1 Phyllobates terribilis | reverse complement strand
TTTTAGCTTTTTCCTGTTAATCCTAGCATGATAAAGAAGATTCAAAGAGAGTGAGATGCCAGCTCCTTTCATTCAGTCAGTAGCTTCAAACATTTCTGGTATATGAAAAACATGTTTTTCAATGGCAAAAATCAATGAATATTGTAAATGCACAAACAGTAATATCTCCACATTGCAAGGTGCAATTCTGAAATTTTTTGCTTTTTCCTGTTAATCCTAGCATGATAAAGAAGATTCAAAGAGAGTGAGATGCAAGCTCCTTTCATTCAGTCAGTAGCTTCAAACATTTCTGGTATATGAAAAACATGTTTTTCAATGGCAAAAATCAATGAATATTGTAAATGCACAAACAGTAATATCTCCACATTGCAAGGTGCAATTCTGAAATTTTTTGATTTTTCCTGCTAATCCTAGCATGATAAAGAAGATTCAAAGAGAGTGAGATGCCAGCTCCTTTCATTCAGTCAGTAGCTTCAAACATTTCTGGTATATGAAAAACATGTTTTTCAATGGCAAAAATCAATGAATATTGTAAATGCACAAACAGTAATATCTCCACATTGCAAGGTGCAATTCTGAAATTTTTTGCTTTTTCCTGCTAATCCTAGCATGATAAAGAAGATTCAAAGAGTGTGAGATGCCAGCTCCTTTCATTCAGTCAGTAGCTTCAAACATTTCTGGTATATGAAAAACATGTTTTTCAATGGCAAAAATCAATGAATATTGTAAATGCACAAACAGTAATATCTCCACATTGCACGGTGCAATTCTGAAATTTTTAGCTTTTTCCTGTTAATCCTAGCATGATAAAGAAGATTCAAAGAGAGTGAGATGCCAGCTCCTTTCATTCAGTCAGTAGCTTCAAACATTTCTGGTATATGAAAAACATGTTTTTCAATGGCAAAAATCAATGAATATTGTAAATGCACAAACAGTAATATCTCCACATTGCACGGTGCAATTCTGAAATTTTTAGCTTTTTCCTGTTAATCCTAGCATGATAAAGAAGATTCAAAGAGAGTGAGATGCCAGCTCCTTTCATTCAGTCAGTAGCTTCAAACATTTCTGGTATATGAAAAACATGTTTTTCAATGGCAAAAATCAATGAATATTGTAAATGCACAAACAGTAATATCTCCACATTGCAAGGTGCAATTCTGAAATTTTTTGCTTTTTCCTGCTAATCCTAGCATGATAAAGAAGATTCAAAGAGAGTGAGATGCCAGCTCCTTTCATTCAGTCAGTAGCTTCAAACATTTCTGGTATATGAAAAACATGTTTTTCAATGGCAAAAATCAATGAATATTGTAAATGCACAAACAGTAATATCTCCACATTGCAAGGTGCAATTCTGAAATTTTTTGCTTTTTCCTGCTAATCCTAGCATGATAAAGAAGATTCAAAGAGAGTGAGATGCCAGCTCCTTTCATTCAGTCAGTAGCTTCAAACATTTCTGGTATATGAAAAACATGTTTTTCAATGGCAAAAATCAATGAATATTGTAAATGCACAAACAGTAATATCTCCACATTGCAAGGTGCAATTCTGAAATTTTTTGCTTTTTCCTGCTAATCCTAGCATGATAAAGAAGATTCAAAGAGTGTGAGATGCCAGCTCCTTTCATTCAGTCAGTAGCTTCAAACATTTCTGGTATATGAAAAACATGTTTTTCAATGGCAAAAATCAATGAATATTGTAAATGCACAAACAGTAATATCTCCACATTGCACGGTGCAATTCTGAAATTTTTAGCTTTTTCCTGTTAATCCTAGCATGATAAAGAAGATTCAAAGAGAGTGAGATGCCAGCTCCTTTCATTCAGTCAGTAGCTTCAAACATTTCTGGTATATGAAAAACATGTTTTTCAATGGCAAAAATCAATGAATATTGTAAATGCACAAACAGTAATATCTCCACATTGCACGGTGCAATTCTGAAATTTTTAGCTTTTTCCTGTTAATCCTAGCATGATAAAGAAGATTCAAAGAGAGTGAGATGCCAGCTCCTTTCATTCAGTCAGTAGCTTCAAACATTTCTGGTATATGAAAAACATGTTTTTCAATGGCAAAAATCAATGAATATTGTAAATGCACAAACAGTAATATCTCCACATTGCAAGGTGCAATTCTGAAATTTTTTGCTTTTTCCTGCTAATCCTAGCATGATAAAGAAGATTCAAAGAGAGTGAGATGCCAGCTCCTTTCATTCAGTCAGTAGCTTCAAACATTTCTGGTATATGAAAAACATGTTTTTCAATGACAAAAATCAATGAATATTGTAAATGCACAAACAGTAATATCTCCACATTGCACGGTGCAATTCTGAAATTTTTAGCTTTTTCCTGTTAATCCTAGCATGATAAAGAAGATTCAAAGAGAGTGAGATGCCAGCTCCTTTCATTCAGTCAGTAGCTTCAAACATTTCTGGTATATGAAAAACATGTTTTTCAATGGCAAAAATCAATGAATATTGTAAATGCACAAACAGTAATATCTCCACATTGCAAGGTGCAATTCTGAAATTTTTTGCTTTTTCCTGTTAATCCTAGCATGATAAAGAAGATTCAAAGAGAGTGAGATGCCAGCTCCTTTCATTCAGTCAGTAGCTTCAAACATTTCTGGTATATGAAAAACATGTTTTTCAATGGCAAAAATCAATGAATATTGTAAATGCACAAACAGTAATATCTCCACATTGCACGGTGCAATTCTGAAATTTTTAGCTTTTTCCTGTTAATCCTAGCATGATAAAGAAGATTCAAAGAGAGTGAGATGCCAGCTTCTTTCATTCAGTCAGTAGCTTCAAACATTTCTGGTATATGAAAAACATGTTTTTCAATGGCAAAAATCAATGAATATTGTAAATGCACAAACAGTAATATCTCCACATTGCAAGGTGCAATTCTGAAATTTTTTGCTTTTTCCTGCTAATCCTAGCATGATAAAGAAGATTCAAAGAGAGTGAGATGCCAGCTCCTTTCAGTCAGTAGCTTCAAACATTTCTGGTATATGAAAAACATGTTTTTCAATGGCAAAAATCATTGAATATTGTAAATGCACAAACAGTAATATCTCCACATTGCACGGTGCAATTCTGAAATTTTTAGCTTTTTCCTGTTAATCCTAGCATGATAAAGAAGATTCAAAGAGAGTGAGATGCCAGCTCCTTTCATTCAGTCAGTAGCTTCAAACATTTCTGGTATATGAAAAACATGTTTTTCAATGGCAAAAATCAATGAATATTGTAAATGCACAAACAGTAATATCTCCACATTGCAAGGTGCAATTCTGAAATTTTTTGCTTTTTCCTGTTAATCCTAGCATGATAAAGAAGATTCAAAGAGAGTGAGATGCCAGCTCCTTTCATTCAGTCAGTAGCTTCAAACATTTCTGGTATATGAAAAACGTTTTACAATGGCAAAAATCAATGAATATTGTAAATGCACAAACAGTAATATCTCCACATTGCACGGTGCAATTCTGAAATTTTTAGCTTTTTCCTGTTAATCCTAGCATGATAAAGAAGATTCAAAGAGAGTGAGATGCCAGCTCCTTTCATTCAGTCAGTAGCTTCAAACATTTCTGGTATATGAAAAACATGTTTTTCAATGGCAAAAATCAATGAATATTGTAAATGCACAAACAGTAATATCTCCACATTGCAAGGTGCAATTCTGAAATTTTTTGCTTTTTCCTGCTAATCCTAGCATGATAAAGAAGATTCAAAGAGTGTGAGATGCCAGCTCCTTTCATTCAGTCAGTAGCTTCAAACATTTCTGGTATATGAAAAACATGTTTTTCAATGGCAAAAATCAATGAATATTGTAAATGCACAAACAGTAATATCTCCACATTGCACGGTGCAATTCTGAAATTTTTAGCTTTTTCCTGTTAATCCTAGCATGATAAGATTCAAAGAGAGTGAGATGCCAGCTCCTTTCATTCAGTCAGTAGCTTCAAACATTTCTGGTATATGAAAAACATGTTTTTCAATGGCAAAAATCAATGAATATTGTAAATGCACAAACAGTAATATCTCCACATTGCAAGGTGCAATTCTGAAATTTTTTGCTTTTTCCTGTTAATCCTAGCATGATAAAGAAGATTCAAAGAGAGTGAGATGCCAGCTCCTTTCATTCAGTCAGTAGCTTCAAACATTTCTGGTATATGAAAAACGTTTTACAATGGCAAAAATCAATGAATATTGTAAATGCACAAACAGTTATATCTCCACATTGCACGGTGCAATTCTGAAATTTTTAGCTTTTTCCTGTTAATCCTAGCATGATAAAGAAGATTCAAAGAGAGTGAGATGCCAGCTCCTTTCATTCAGTCAGTAGCTTCAAACATTTCTGGTATATGAAAAACATGTTTTTCAATGGCAAAAATCATTGAATATTGTAAATGCACAAACAGTAATATCTCCACATTGCAAGGTGCAATTCTGAAATTTTTTGCTTTTTCCTGTTAATCCTAGCATGATAAAGAAGATTCAAAGAGAGTGAGATGCCAGCTCCTTTCATTCAGTCAGTAGCTTCAAACATTTCTGGTATATGAAAAACATGTTTTTCAATGGCAAAAATCAATGAATATTGTAAATGCACAAACAGTAATATCTCCACATTGCAAGGTGCAATTCTGAAATTTTTTGCTTTTTCCTGCTAATCCTAGCATGATAAAGAAGATTCAAAGAGAGTGAGATGCCAGCTCCTTTCATTCAGTCAGTAGCTTCAAACATTTCTGGTATATGAAAAACATGTTTTTCAATGGCAAAAATCAATGAATATTGTAAATGCACAAACAGTAATATCTCCACATTGCAAGGTGCAATTCTGAAATTTTTTGCTTTTTCCTGCTAATCCTAGCATGATAAAGAAGATTCAAAGAGAGTGAGATGCCAGCTCCTTTCATTCAGTCAGTAGCTTCAAACATTTCTGGTATATGAAAAACATGTTTTTCAATGGCAAAAATCAATGAATATTGTAAATGCACAAACAGTAATATCTCCACATTGCAAGGTGCAATTCTGAAATTTTTTGCTTTTTCCTGCTAATCCTAGCATGATAAAGAAGATTCAAAGAGAGTGAGATGCCAGCTCCTTTCATTCAGTCAGTAGCTTCAAACATTTCTGGTATATGAAAAACATGTTTTTCAATGACAAAAATCAATGAATATTGTAAATGCACAAACAGTAATATCTCCACATTGCACGGTGCAATTCTGAAATTTTTAGCTTTTTCCTGTTAATCCTAGCATGATAAAGAAGATTCAAAGAGAGTGAGATGCCAGCTCCTTTCATTCAGTCAGTAGCTTCAAACATTTCTGGTATATGAAAAACATGTTTTTCAATGGCAAAAATCAATGAATATTGTAAATGCACAAACAGTAATATCTCCACATTGCAAGGTGCAATTCTGAAATTTTTTGCTTTTTCCTGTTAATCCTAGCATGATAAAGAAGATTCAAAGAGAGTGAGATGCCAGCTCCTTTCATTCAGTCAGTAGCTTCAAACATTTCTGGTATATGAAAAACATGTTTTTCAATGGCAAAAATCAATGAATATTGTAAATGCACAAACAGTAATATCTCCACATTGCACGGTGCAATTCTGAAATTTTTAGCTTTTTCCTGTTAATCCTAGCATGATAAAGAAGATTCAAAGAGAGTGAGATGCCAGCTTCTTTCATTCAGTCAGTAGCTTCAAACATTTCTGGTATATGAAAAACATGTTTTTCAATGGCAAAAATCAATGAATATTGTAAATGCACAAACAGTAATATCTCCACATTGCAAGGTGCAATTCTGAAATTTTTTGCTTTTTCCTGCTAATCCTAGCATGATAAAGAAGATTCAAAGAGAGTGAGATGCCAGCTCCTTTCAGTCAGTAGCTTCAAACATTTCTGGTATATGAAAAACATGTTTTTCAATGGCAAAAATCATTGAATATTGTAAATGCACAAACAGTAATATCTCCACATTGCACGGTGCAATTCTGAAATTTTTAGCTTTTTCCTGTTAATCCTAGCATGATAAAGAAGATTCAAAGAGAGTGAGATGCCAGCTCCTTTCATTCAGTCAGTAGCTTCAAACATTTCTGGTATATGAAAAACATGTTTTTCAATGGCAAAAATCAATGAATATTGTAAATGCACAAACAGTAATATCTCCACATTGCAAGGTGCAATTCTGAAATTTTTTGCTTTTTCCTGTTAATCCTAGCATGATAAAGAAGATTCAAAGAGAGTGAGATGCCAGCTCCTTTCATTCAGTCAGTAGCTTCAAACATTTCTGGTATATGAAAAACGTTTTACAATGGCAAAAATCAATGAATATTGTAAATGCACAAACAGTAATATCTCCACATTGCACGGTGCAATTCTGAAATTTTTAGCTTTTTCCTGTTAATCCTAGCATGATAAAGAAGATTCAAAGAGAGTGAGATGCCAGCTCCTTTCATTCAGTCAGTAGCTTCAAACATTTCTGGTATATGAAAAACATGTTTTTCAATGGCAAAAATCAATGAATATTGTAAATGCACAAACAGTAATATCTCCACATTGCAAGGTGCAATTCTGAAATTTTTTGCTTTTTCCTGCTAATCCTAGCATGATAAAGAAGATTCAAAGAGTGTGAGATGCCAGCTCCTTTCATTCAGTCAGTAGCTTCAAACATTTCTGGTATATGAAAAACATGTTTTTCAATGGCAAAAATCAATGAATATTGTAAATGCACAAACAGTAATATCTCCACATTGCACGGTGCAATTCTGAAATTTTTAGCTTTTTCCTGTTAATCCTAGCATGATAAGATTCAAAGAGAGTGAGATGCCAGCTCCTTTCATTCAGTCAGTAGCTTCAAACATTTCTGGTATATGAAAAACATGTTTTTCAATGGCAAAAATCAATGAATATTGTAAATGCACAAACAGTAATATCTCCACATTGCAAGGTGCAATTCTGAAATTTTTTGCTTTTTCCTGTTAATCCTAGCATGATAAAGAAGATTCAAAGAGAGTGAGATGCCAGCTCCTTTCATTCAGTCAGTAGCTTCAAACATTTCTGGTATATGAAAAACGTTTTACAATGGCAAAAATCAATGAATATTGTAAATGCACAAACAGTTATATCTCCACATTGCATGGTGCAATTCTGAAATTTTTAGCTTTTTCCTGTTAATCCTAGCATGATAAAGAAGATTCAAAGAGAGTGAGATGCCAGCTCCTTTCATTCAGTCAGTAGCTTCAAACATTTCTGGTATATGAAAAACATGTTTTTCAATGGCAAAAATCAATGAATATTGTAAATGCACAAACAGTAATATCTCCACATTGCAAGGTGCAATTCTGAAATTTTTTGCTTTTTCCTGTTAATCCTAGCATGATAAAGAAGATTCAAAGAGAGTGAGATGCCAGCTCCTTTCATTCAGTCAGTAGCTTCAAACATTTCTGGTATATGAAAAACATGTTTTTCAATGGCAAAAATCAATGAATATTGTAAATGCACAAACAGTAATATCTCCACATTGCAAGGTGCAATTCTGAAATTTTTTGCTTTTTCCTGCTAATCCTAGCATGATAAAGAAGATTCAAAGAGAGTGAGATGCCAGCTCCTTTCATTCAGTCAGTAGCTTCAAACATTTCTGGTATATGAAAAACATGTTTTTCAATGGCAAAAATCAATGAATATTGTAAATGCACAAACAGTAATATCTCCACATTGCAAGGTGCAATTCTGAAATTTTTTGCTTTTTCCTGCTAATCCTAGCATGATAAAGAAGATTCAAAGAGAGTGAGATGCCAGCTCCTTTCATTCAGTCAGTAGCTTCAAACATTTCTGGTATATGAAAAACATGTTTTTCAATGGCAAAAATCAATGAATATTGTAAATGCACAAACAGTAATATCTCCACATTGCAAGGTGCAATTCTGAAATTTTTTGCTTTTTCCTGCTAATCCTAGCATGATAAAGAAGATTCAAAGAGAGTGAGATGCCAGCTCCTTTCATTCAGTCAGTAGCTTCAAACATTTCTGGTATATGAAAAACATGTTTTTCAATGGCAAAAATCAATGAATATTGTAAATGCACAAACAGTAATATCTCCACATTGCACGGTGCAATTCTGAAATTTTTAGCTTTTTCCTGTTAATCCTAGCATGATAAAGAAGATTCAAAGAGAGTCAGATGCCAGCTCCTTTCATTCAGTCAGTAGCTTCAAACATTTCTGGTATATGAAAAACATGTTTTTCAATGGCAAAAATCAATGAATATTGTAAATGCACAAACAGTAATATCTCCACATTGCAAGGTGCAATTCTGAAATTTTTTGCTTTTTCCTGCTAATCCTAGCATGATAAAGAAGATTCAAAGAGAGTGAGATGCCAGCTCCTTTCATTCAGTCAGTAGCTTCAAACATTTCTGGTATATGAAAAACATGTTTTTCAATGGCAAAAATCAATGAATATTGTAAATGCACAAACAGTAATATCTCCACATTGCATGGTGCAATTCTGAAATTTTTAGCTTTTTCCTGTTAATCCTAGCATGATAAAGAAGATTCAAAGAGAGTGAGATGCCAGCTCCTTTCATTCAGTCAGTAGCTTCAAACATTTCTGGTATATGAAAAACGTTTTTCAATGGCAAAAATCAATGAATATTGTAAATGCACAAACAGTAATATCTCCACATTGCAAGGTGCAATTCTGAAATTTTTTGCTTTTTCCTGCTAATCCTAGCATGATAAAGAAGATTCAAAGAGAGTGAGATGCCAGCTCCTTTCATTCAGTCAGTAGCTTCAAACATTTCTGGTATATGAAAAACATGTTTTTCAATGGCAAAAATCAATGAATATTGTAAATGCACAAACAGTAATATCTCCACATTGCAAGGTGCAATTCTGAAATTTTTTGCTTTTTCCTGCTAATCCTAGCATGATAAAGAAGATTCAAAGAGAGTGAGATGCCAGCTCCTTTCATTCAGTCAGTAGCTTCAAACATTTCTGGTATATGAAAAACATGTTTTTCAATGGCAAAAATCAATGAATATTGTAAATGCACAAACAGTAATATCTCCACATTGCACGGTGCAATTCTGAAATTTTTAGCTTTTTCCTGTTAATCCTAGCATGATAAAGAAGATTCAAAGAGAGTGAGATGCCAGCTCCTTTCATTCAGTCAGTAGCTTCAAACATTTCTGGTATATTAAAAACGTTTTTCAATGGCAAAAATCAATGAATATTGTAAATGCACAAACAGTAATATCTCCACATTGCAAGGTGCAATTCTGAAATTTTTTGCTTTTTCCTGTTAATCCTAGCATGATAAAGAAGATTCAAAGAGAGTGAGATGCCAGCTCCTTTCATTCAGTCAGTAGCTTCAAACATTTCTGGTATATGAAAAACATGTTTTTCAATGGCAAAAATCAATGAATATTGTAAATGCACAAACAGTAATATCTCCACATTGCAAGGTGCAATTCTGAAATTTTTTGCTTTTTCCTGCTAATCCTAGCATGATAAAGAAGATTCAAAGAGAGTGAGATGCCAGCTCCTTTCATTCAGTCAGTAGCTTCAAACATTTCTGGTATATGAAAAACATGTTTTTCAATGGCAAAAATCAATGAATATTGTAAATGCACAAACAGTAATATCTCCACATTGCACGGTGCAATTCTGAAATTTTTAGCTTTTTCCTGTTAATCCTAGCATGATAAAGAAGATTCAAAGAGAGTCAGATGCCAGCTCCTTTCATTCAGTCAGTAGCTTCAAACATTTCTGGTATATGAAAAACATGTTTTTCAATGGCAAAAATCAATGAATATTGTAAATGCACAAACAGTAATATCTCCACATTGCAAGGTGCAATTCTGAAATTTTTTGCTTTTTCCTGCTAATCCTAGCATGATAAAGAAGATTCAAAGAGAGTGAGATGCCAGCTCCTTTCATTGTCAGTAGCTTCAAACATTTCTGGTATATGAAAAACATGTTTTTCAATGGCAAAAATCAATGAATATTGTAAATGCACAAACAGTAATATCTCCACATTGCATGGTGCAATTCTGAAATTTTTAGCTTTTTCCTGTTAATCCTAGCATGATAAAGAAGATTCAAAGAGTGAGATGCCAGCTCCTTTCATTCAGTCAGTAGCTTCAAACATTTCTGGTATATGAAAAACGTTTTTCAATGGCAAAAATCAATGAATATTGTAAATGCACAAACAGTAATATCTCCACATTGCAAGGTGCAATTCTGAAATTTTTTGCTTTTTCCTGCTAATCCTAGCATGATAAAGAAGATTCAAAGAGAGTGAGATGCCAGCTCCTTTCATTCAGTCAGTAGCTTCAAACATTTCTGGTATATGAAAAACGTTTTTCAATGGCAAAAATCAATGAATATTGTAAATGCACAAACAGTAATATCTCCACATTGCACGGTGCAATTCTGAAATTTTTTGCTTTTTCCTGTTAATCCTAGCATGATAAAGAAGATTCAAAGAGAGTGAGATGCCAGCTCCTTTCATTCAGTCAGTAGCTTCAAACATTTCTGGTATATGAAAAACATGTTTTTCAATGGCAAAAATCAATGAATATTGTAAATGCACAAACAGTAATATCTCCACAATGCACGGTGCAATTCTGAAATTTTTAGCTTTTTCCTGTTAATCCTAGCATGATAAAGAAGATTCAAAGAGAGTGAGATGCCAGCTCCTTTCATTCAGTCAGTAGCTTCAAACATTTCTGGTATATGAAAAACATGTTTTTCAATGGCAAAAATCAATGAATATTGTAAATGCACAAACAGTAATATCTCCACATTGCAAGGTGCAATTCTGAAATTTTTTGCTTTTTCCTGTTAATCCTAGCATGATAAAGAAGATTCAAAGAGAGTGAGATGCCAGCTCCTTTCATTCAGTCAGTAGCTTCAAACATTTCTGGTATATGAAAAACGTTTTACAATGGCAAAAATCAATGAATATTGTAAATGCACAAACAGTTATATCTCCACATTGCACGGTGCAATTCTGAAATTTTTAGCTTTTTCCTGTTAATCCTAGCATGATAAAGAAGATTCAAAGAGAGTGAGATGCCAGCTCCTTTCATTCAGTCAGTAGCTTCAAACATTTCTGGTATATGAAAAACATGTTTTTCAATGGCAAAAATCAATGAATATTGTAAATGCACAAACAGTAATATCTCCACATTGCAAGGTGCAATTCTGAAATTTTTTGCTTTTTCCTGTTAATCCTAGCATGATAAAGAAGATTCAAAGAGAGTGAGATGCCAGCTCCTTTCATTCAGTCAGTAGCTTCAAACATTTCTGGTATATGAAAAACATGTTTTTCAATGGCAAAAATCAATGAATATTGTAAATGCACAAACAGTAATATCTCCACATTGCATGGTGCAATTCTGAAATTTTTAGCTTTTTCCTGTTAATCCTAGCATGATAAAGAAGATTCAAAGAGAGTGAGATGCCAGCTCCTTTCATTCAGTCAGTAGCTTCAAACATTTCTGGTAGATGAAAAACGTTTTTCAATGGCAAAAATCAATGAATATTGTAAATGCACAAACAGTAATATCTCCACATTGCAAGGTGCAATTCTGAAATTTTTTGCTTTTTCCTGCTAATCCTAGCATGATAAAGAAGATTCAAAGAGAGTGAGATGCCAGCTCCTTTCATTCAGTCAGTAGCTTCAAACATTTCTGGTATATGAAAAACATGTTTTTCAATGGCAAAAATCAATGAATATTGTAAATGCACAAACAGTAATATCTCCACATTGCAAGGTGCAATTCTGAAATTTTTTGCTTTTTCCTGCTAATCCTAGCATGATAAAGAAGATTCAAAGAGAGTGAGATGCCAGCTCCTTTCATTCAGTCAGTAGCTTCAAACATTTCTGGTATATGAAAAACATGTTTTTCAATGGCAAAAATCAATGAATATTGTAAATGCACAAACAGTAATATCTCCACATTGCACGGTGCAATTCTGAAATTTTTAGCTTTTTCCTGTTAATCCTAGCATGATAAAGAAGATTCAAAGAGAGTGAGATGCCAGCTCCTTTCATTCAGTCAGTAGCTTCAAACATTTCTGGTATATTAAAAACATGTTTTTCAATGGCAAAAATCAATGAATATTGTAAATGCACAAACAGTAATCTCTCCACATTGCAAGGTGCAATTCTGAAATTTTTTGCTTTTTCCTGTTAATCCTAGCATGATAAAGAAGATTCAAAGAGAGTGAGATGCCAGCTCCTTTCATTCAGTCAGTAGCTTCAAACATTTCTGGTATATGAAAAACATGTTTTTCAATGGCAAAAATCAATGAATATTGTAAATGCACAAACAGTAATATCTCCACATTGCAAGGTGCAATTCTGAAATTTTTTGCTTTTTCCTGCTAATCCTAGCATGATAAAGAAGATTCAAAGAGAGTGAGATGGGGGGAGTGGCCTGAGCACAGGACGAGATGGCAGCTTGATCCTGAGCTCCCTGAGGGCTTCGCTTTAAAGCTACTTTTTAAGCAACAAAAAGAAGATTTTTTTTCAAAATTCTTATATATTTGGACTTCCTATCATTCAGGGATCATTTTGACACCAAAGAATCCCTGCTAACCCCATCAACCCTGGAGATGTTTTGTGCTCAGACATTTGGGTGAGGCTCAGAATCCATCATTGAAGTGACTCTGTAACGTGGCCCTACAGGATTGTGGACCCATTTATGCCCTTCTACCCCCGGACCCAGGATTACATCGTTTTATACCGGACTTAAGGACTACCAGCAGGCTTTATATGCAGCTGCGGTAAGTCCTGGTGAGCATTCCAGTCCCTGAGGCTGTGACGTGCCTCTTTAAGCTCACAGATCGGTGGGGGCACATATTTCTCTCACTTCATTTAACTGATCATTATATACTGGGCCCCCTGACTGTTGTCAGAGCTTATTTTTAACCCACGGGGTGGCACATTTTGGTTCTGGTTCTGACATCCAGGCGATTACTGGCGGCCCTTTTCTTGTTTCCAGTCACTCTGCGGCCCTTTTCTTGTTTCCAGTCACTCTGCATCGTGACTCTGGAGTGACTGTGATAGCAGCGCAGGTCTGCTCTGCTCTGCTCCTGACCCCGGGAGCAGGACTTTACAGCAACATCAGCTGTCCCGACACCGGACCCAGGAACGGAGGAGAAGAGGAGATTGAGATCCAGTTACAGGTGATATCCTGAAAAAACTGCTGTCACAGCCCCACGGAGGACCGGACCGGACCTGCAGGACCCCAACCCATAAAGAAGCGGCACTGCCACACAATCAACCCCACTGGACCCCGAGGACGAGACCCCACATTTTCACTGGACCCCGAGGACAAGTCTCCTGTCACCGACTGAAGACCGGGATCTTAAGGCAGAGCGACGCGGAGATCAGGAGACGGAGCGGGACTGCATTAATTAAACAAGGTTAGCTAAACCCAGGCTGATGCCTGGGCTTTCACTTTATTGCTGTGGTCCCGTTCTTTAAAACCCCGGGGTCGCCCCGGTGGCAGCGGTGCTTCTCCCCCCCCTGCTGTGGTGACGCTCTCTCCCTCTCTGCTACTAGCTGACAGCCGCCGTCGGTGTCTGCGGCCGGGCTCCCTCTTCCCCTGTGCGGCTGTTCCTGTGGTGACGGTGCCCCCTCCTCTGCCCCGGACCCGCTCTGCTCCCGCTCTCCTATACAGAAGGACACCGCCGGTATTCATAGCCCGCATCTCCGCAACCACAGGGCTGTGTAGTGGTGGCGGTATCCCCCTTCTATTGCTGAGGTGCCGCTCCCTCCCTCTCTGCCTCCAGCTGACTGCCGCTGCCGGTGTCTGCAGCCGGGCTCTCTTCCGTGCGGCGCGGCTATTCCCTCTATACTGAGGCTGTGCCCGTGGTGGCGGTGCCCCCTCCTCTGCCTCGGACCCGCTCTGCCCTCTGTTCATTATATGGACGGGCACCGCCGGCACTCACAGCCCGCATCTCCATAACCCCGGGGCTGTATAGCGGCGGCGACATCCCCCTCCTGCTGCCGGGGGGGGCCGCTTCTTCACCCATATTACTAACTGTCACAAGCCGCCGGTGTTTGTGGTCCATTTCATACCTCTCCGCTGTGCCGCTCTGCTGTCTCGGTGACTCTGGTGCCTGACCCCGCAGACCCCTGTGGGTTGATTCCCCTACCTGCTGCAGCACTGCTAAATTTTGTCTGCTGCCGATATTTGAGCCCTACAGGCTCCTATGACTCTATTCTCCATTGCTGCAGCAGTACAGCTGTGCTCCGTGTCCACAGTACTGAATCTCCACTGGCACATTTAAAACTCCCGCCCCTTTCTGCAACATTGCTCTGCTCTGCTGTCCTGAACTGCTGTCCATGGTGCTGATCTAATGTTAGCCTGAACTGCTGTCCATGGTGCTGATATTATACTAATCTGAACTGCTGTCCATGGTGCTGATCTCATATTAGTCTGAACTGCTGTCCATGGTGCTGATCTCATATTAGTTTGAACTGCTGTCCATGGTGCTGATTTTATATCAGTACTGATACAGAGGTCCATTATACACCAAAACTTTGTACAATCATTTTAATTGTGAGACTTGACTTTGAAGGGGGGTGGGGGATAGGAGGAACTGCTTCTGCCTCCATATATATATACTGTGACCTCGCTATCTGATATACATATAACAGTTGGTGCCCATGGAACTCTACAGATTTGCAAGTCTCCACTACAATTAGTTTTCTGTTAAAAACTATATGTGCCTTTTATTTTTATCCCTCAGGTCAAGTTTACTATTTCTCTTGATATTTTTGATTGTGATTTACATTTAAAGGATTGCATTCTAGGGGGTACATATTTCTGCAGTGTTTAAGGGTATTGATTGCCTCTTATTGGAATAATATTTGTTTAATGCTAATTTCTTCCAGCCATTGTTCCTAGTCATTTTGCTACTCTAAAGTCTTCTGTCCACTCTCTAGGTTAAATATTTCCTTTGTCTTTTTGGTGTTTCTCCTTATATATATACTTAGGACTTATTTTTTTTTTTTTTTTTTTTTTTTTTTTTTTTTTTTTTTCTTTTACAATGGCGGCTAACAAAAAAAATACCCAAAAGTCTTTGGAAGCTCCCCTTAAAACTAGTGCGGTAAGAGCGAAGTCCTTTCAACGCTCTTCTTTTTCAAATCCCTCAGAAGACACTGTCAATACTATTAGTCCACTTAAGTCCAGGTCACCTCATAGAAATCCTGACGACAGACAGAGTTTTAAAGTAAGCTCTCCCACCAAAGACTCTGCTAAAAGTCTATTTTCTCCAAAACCACAGAGAATCCCTGTCGCTAAACCTGCCTCTTCTACAGTAATTAAGGAAAGAAAAGTAGAAGAGATGGATGTTTCCATCTCTTCAAAGAGAAGGGACCCAGGAGACTGGAGCAACAAATATTCTTCATTGGCTCCGAGTTCGGAGGAGGAATCCTCGGACCCGTCTCCTAATCCTAGTCCAGATAAGAGACGCCCTAAAAAAGACTTTTCCCCTTCACCTTCCGATTTTACGCCTAATGTCCCGATCAAAATGACCATTTCTCAAGATTTGGGAAATACCGACCTTGGTTCATATCTGGACAATCTTTTAAAGACGATTGACAGAAATATGAAACTGGGCTTCGAGAAACAAGTTGACACCATGAAAACTACTTTGGAAGCGTTTGGGGTTAAATTGGAGGAAAACACTAAAAGGCTCGAAACGGTGGAGGGAAAGGTAGAGTCTGTCTCTTCTGATAATCTAGAAATTAAAGCAGAGCTTAAGAGACTCAGATTAAAAGTGGCGGATTTGGAGGATAGAAGCAGGAGAAATAATTTGAAAATTAGAGGCGTATCTGAGAATATATCTCCTTCAGATATCTCGACCTATGTCAAAGACTTACTTCACCAGACAATCCCATCCCTGTCTGAGCAGGATCTTATCATTGATAGGGCACACCGCTTATTTCGTCCGACCTCCATCTCCTCGGATCTCCCTAGAGATGTAATAGTTAGGTTACATTTTTTCTCGACCAAAGAGAGAATTTTGAAATATATCAGGGATAACAGGACTTTTCCTGAGCCTTTCTCACACCTAAAAATCTTTTCAGATTTTTCTAAAGAAACCATGGACGCGAGAAGGTCATACAAATTGACCACAGATAGACTGAGAGATATGAATATCCCGTATAGGTGGGGCTTTCCAGTTAAGTTGCTGATTTTCTTTAACGGGAAAACATTTACTCTTACAGATCCTGATGAAGGCCCTAAATTTTTTGACTTTATAAGGGATATTCCCCACAAAGTTGCAAAGATACCCCACCGTTGAAATGTAAAACACTACTCTTTCGGGAGCCCTTTTATTATTAAAAAATAAACTTACTCACCACCTCACCTAATATGTCATACTAGATTTTTCATTCTTCTTTATATTTAGCCTTCGAGGCTTGTCCACATTATTTTTCCCCCCCAATCTGAGGGAGAACCTTTACGGTGAAGGTTCCCTCAGGAGATTTTTTGATTCGTTTTTTCTTTTTTCTTTGAATATTTGGTTATTGTTATTACTATCTTTGAGTTAATAGTGAGATATTGTATTCCAGCTTTGATTGTTGATTGATTTATTTTTTGGGAATTTGTTGGACCAACTGACCCCTATCCTTTTGGCTTACCTATGCCTATTAAGATCATCACTTACAATGTAAGAGGCCTAAACAGTCCCAATAAGAGATTCTCCCTTTGGAAGGAATTGGGTCATCTTGGTGCTGATGTTGCGTGTCTTCAGGAGACAAGGTTTGCCGAGGGGAAACACCCTACCTTCACCCACAAGCGCTACCCTCATATATTTGAATCCACTAGCGACCGGAAAAAAGCCGGTGTAGCTACAGTGATCAAAGACTCGGTCCCATTTGAGTTTTTAGATCAGCATAAAGATCCCAATGGAAGGTTTCATATATTGCTCTGTAAACTAAATAATCATGAGTGCACTGTTGTTAACCTATATGCCCCAAATAAAAAGCAAATACCCTTTTTGAACAAGGTTTTTAGAAAGGTTGAAGAGGTTAGGAGAGGCGAATTGATTTTTTTGGGAGATTTCAACATGGTTCCGGATGGGCATATGGACTCTTCCTCCCCCAGCCGCCACTTATACCCGACGCTAAATAATTGGCTCTATAAAAATGAACTATTTGACACATTTAGATGTCTGCAAACTACATCCAAAGAATTCTCACACTTTTCGGATGCACACCAAACGGCCTCTAGAATTGACTTAATAGTAACTGACGTCTTTTCTTTACCCAAATTCTCTAACGTATCTATAGGCCTCAGGTCGCTATCAGATCATGCCCCTACGTCATGTGAAATTCACATTGGTCCTCTGATTAAAAATGGTTTTCTTTGGAAATGTAGATCTTCACTTATTCATAACCCCAAGAACAAAAAAATTATTGAAAAAGCTATTTCTGATTATTTTAAGGAAAATGATACCCCAGATTTATCTAATCCCTTCTCCAGCTGGTGTGCTCATAAGGCCGTCCTTCGTGGTGTACTAATGCAGATATCCTCATCTGAAAAAAAAGAAAAAAGAACAAAAATAAATTCTCTTCAAAAACTGATTAGGGAAAAAGAACTAGAGCAAATTAATCTTCCTTCCCCTTCCCTAATAATTCAAAAGGAACTGTCAAATTTAAGGGTAGAGCTAAAATCAGAAATTTCTTCTTCCTATGATGCGATTATTCGGAAATCAAAATTTAATTACTATGCGGCTCTAAATAAACCTACCCGCTTTATGGCCCGCCTAGTTAAATGTAAAAGAGCAATTAATAGAATAGATAAAATAAAGAATAATAGTGGAATAACGTTTTGTCACCCTAAAGATATAGTGAACCAGTTTGCAGACTTTTACAAAAAACTCTATAATATCAAAACTGACCCTCTAATTCCCCATCCTCACCCAGACGCAATCAACAAATTTCTATCCTCCATTAACCTACCGAAATTGAGCCCTCTGGATCACGAGTCATTGAACAAGCCTTTTTCTAACCTTGAAATTATTAACACAATAAAGCAACTTAAAGCTTTCAAGGCCCCGGGTCCAGATGGGTTCATTAACGAGTATTATAAAACTTTTTGCGACCTACTTTCTCTCCCTCTTACGAAAATTTTCAATCATGCTTCCTCAATAAGCTCCTTCCCCTCAGAAATGCTGGAAGCTACCATTACCTTAATACCCAAGTCTAAAGAAGAGAGAGATAATGTTAAAAATTATAGGCCCATTTCGCTAATTAATACTGACATTAAGATATATTCGAAAATTCTGGCCAACCGTTTATCGACTATTCTCCCATCTCTCATCAACGACGATCAAATTGGCTTCGTTGGTGGGAGACAAGCAACTGATGGCTCTAGAAGACTCTTGAATATTATTAAGGTTATCAATACGGCGAAACTCCCAACTTCATTGCTTGCCCTAGATGCTGAAAAAGCTTTCGACAGGCTAAATTGGCTATACCTTAAACTCACCCTTATTAAATTTGGTTTTGACAACAATTTTCTCTCTTCAATTATGGCCCTTTATTCTAACCCCCAAGCAAAAATCTATGTTAACAATTATCTCTCAAACCCAATCCCTATTACAAATGGTACTAGACAGGGTTGCCCGCTTTCCCCTCTTCTCTTTGTCCTGGCTATGGAGCCTCTTGCTCAGAGGATCAGAGAAAATACTGACATCAGAGGGATATCTACCCCATCTCGAGAATTTAAAATTGGCCTCTTTGCAGATGATGTTATGCTTTCCCTGCTGGACCCAATAAATTCAGTTGCGGAGGTTTCGAAGGTTCTAGAAATATTCTCTCAGATTTCCTATTTTAAGATCAATAATGAAAAGTCTAAACTTTTAAACATTAATCTGGACCGTCAGACGAGAGAGGTTTTACACTCGAGATTTTCCTTTGGTGTGGCTAAACGCAATCTGATTTATTTGGGGATCAGTATTGGTAAAAATATTAACTCAACAATCTCTGACAATCTGGTTCTGATTGATGACATCGTCCGAGGAGATTTGATGGACTTTATGAAGAGAGATTTGTCGTGGTGGGGTAGAGTCCTCTCTATCAAGATGTTTGTTCTTCCCAAAATTTTATATTTTTTCCGCAATCTTCCTTTAGCTATTTCCCACATCTTTGTTCAAAAAATCCAAAATCAGATTAATTCTTATGTCTGGGATAATAAACGTGCGAGGATATCTGCAGATATATTGTACAAGAATAAAAGTAACGGAGGTCTGAGCCACCCTAACATTTCCGCTTATTATTTGGCAAACCTTATCAAACAGAGCAGTAATTGGTTTAATTCTGACAGTCCCCCAGCTTGGATGATTCTAGAGACTTTCTTAAATAACGGCTCCTCTCCTCGTGATTTGTTACTTAGGCATCTCTTTAAACAGTGCACTCATGATTCTTCCCACCCTATTTTCCAGGCGATTATTGACGCTTGGAAAAAAATCGCTAAAAGAAAGAAAAAGAGCTCCTTGAAAGATTCTGATATGGTTAAGCTTTCTCTTGTCAAAAATTTCCCAATTGGTTTTGTTGCTGATCTATATAACTCTTCCATTCCAGATCAATGGGACAATAAAGGGTTGAGAAAAATTGGAGACCTGTATGAAGCTTCTGTTTTTATTCCTTTCCAAACTCTTAAAAAAAGATTCAACTTACCCTCTTCTGATTTCTTTTTATATTCTCATTTAAAAAACATAATTCTGGAATTCATTTCTGGCAAACTTATCGTTTCTGAAACCTCGGTGAACCTGTTAAGCAACCCATCCCATAAAATTTTTTGGAGCCTGAGACACATATATAACAGTTTCAATAATGACCTTTCTTTTCAAAAACACCTTTACATGATACGATGGGAAAAAGATCTAAAACTCAATTTCCAATCCGACCAATGGGAGAATGCTGTTCTTTTTTCCCAAGCCTCTAATATATCTATGCCCTTACAAGAGGCCTACTTCAAAATTCTAACCAGATGGTATTACACTCCAATCAGGCTACATCATATAAAGCCCAGCAACTCTCCCCTTTGTTGGAGGGAGTGCGGCCTTAGGGGAGATCTTTTACATCTCTTTTGGAGCTGCACGAAAATCCGTAATCTATGGGCTCAGATCTCTTCTTTGGTTGATGATCTTTTAGGTAAACCATTAGTATTGACCCCTCAAAGGGCTTTACTATCCTTGGATCTTGAATCATGCAAGTCATTTGAAAGATCTCTGGTGATTCATTTATTTTCAGTTTGTAAAAACGCATTGGCTTTTTATTGGAGAAAGTCACATGTCCCCACTCTGGAGGACTTAGTTGATAAGATGAATCTTCACAGAATATTTGAACTCAGATTTGCCCTTATCAACAATAACTTAATTAAATTCTCTAGGAAGTGGGATATTTGGTCCACTAGGTTCCCGCAACCTTCTTATAATGCTGGAACATCTCAATGTGTGTCATGTTTAGCTCATTAATATGTCTAATTTGCTAATGATAGTAATGTGTGCTTAAATTGTTCAAGTTTATGTACTATCGTATATATTTTTTGACGAACAAATTTCTCCCATCTTTCCTGTTTATCCATTCCCGTTTGTACCTTTTTCCCTTCCCCTTCCCTCAGAATTTTCCCTTTACTACGAACATTCTTTTGTCACTACTTTTATGCTACGATTGTTATTCCCCTGTTAAATTGGTTTTTAAAAAATAAAAAAAATATGGTAAAACAAAGAGAGTGAGATGCCAGCTCCTTTCATTCAGTCAGTAGCTTCAAACATTTCTGGTATATGAAAAACATGTTTTTCAATGGCAAAAATCAATGAATATTGTAAATGCACAAACAGTAATATCTCCACATTGCACGGTGCAATTCTGAAATTTTTAGCTTTTTCCTGTTAATCCTAGCATGATAAAGAAGATTCAAAGAGAGTCAGATGCCAGCTCCTTTCATTCAGTCAGTAGCTTCAAACATTTCTGGTATATGAAAAACATGTTTTTCAATGGCAAAAATCAATGAATATTGTAAATGCACAAACAGTAATATCTCCACATTGCAAGGTGCAATTCTGAAATTTTTTGCTTTTTCCTGCTAATCCTAGCATGATAAAGAAGATTCAAAGAGAGTGAGATGCCAGCTCCTTTCATTGTCAGTAGCTTCAAACATTTCTGGTATATGAAAAACATGTTTTTCAATGGCAAAAATCAATGAATATTGTAAATGCACAAACAGTAATATCTCCACATTGCATGGTGCAATTCTGAAATTTTTAGCTTTTTCCTGTTAATCCTAGCATGATAAAGAAGATTCAAAGAGTGAGATGCCAGCTCCTTTCATTCAGTCAGTAGCTTCAAACATTTCTGGTATATGAAAAACGTTTTTCAATGGCAAAAATCAATGAATATTGTAAATGCACAAACAGTAATATCTCCACATTGCAAGGTGCAATTCTGAAATTTTTTGCTTTTTCCTGCTAATCCTAGCATGATAAAGAAGATTCAAAGAGAGTGAGATGCCAGCTCCTTTCATTCAGTCAGTAGCTTCAAACATTTCTGGTATATGAAAAACATGTTTTTCAATGGCAAAAATCAATGAATATTGTAAATGCACAAACAGTAATATCTCCACATTGCACGGTGCAATTCTGAAATTTTTAGCTTTTTCCTGTTAATCCTAGCATGATAAAGAAGATTCAAAGAGAGTGAGATGCCAGCTCCTTTCATTCAGTCAGTAGCTTCAAACATTTCTGGTATATGAAAAACATGTTTTTCAATGGCAAAAATCAATGAATATTGTAAATGCACAAACAGTAATATCTCCACATTGCACGGTGCAATTCTGAAATTTTTAGCTTTTTCCTGTTAATCCTAGCATGATAAAGAAGATTCAAAGAGAGTGAGATGCCAGCTCCTTTCATTCAGTCAGTAGCTTCAAACATTTCTGGTATATGAAAAACATGTTTTTCAATGGCAAAAATCAATGAATATTGTAAATGCACAAACAGTAATATCTCCACATTGCAAGGTGCAATTCTGAAATTTTTTGCTTTTTCCTGTTAATCCTAGCATGATAAAGAAGATTCAAAGAGAGTGAGATGCCAGCTCCTTTCATTCAGTCAGTAGCTTCAAACATTTCTGGTATATGAAAAACGTTTTACAATGGCAAAAATCAATGAATATTGTAAATGCACAAACAGTTATATCTCCACATTGCACGGTGCAATTCTGAAATTTTTAGCTTTTTCCTGTTAATCCTAGCATGATAAAGAAGATTCAAAGAGAGTGAGATGCCAGCTCCTTTCATTCAGTCAGTAGCTTCAAACATTTCTGGTATATGAAAAACATGTTTTTCAATGGCAAAAATCAATGAATATTGTAAATGCACAAACAGTAATATCTCCACATTGCAAGGTGCAATTCTGAAATTTTTTGCTTTTTCCTGTTAATCCTAGCATGATAAAGAAGATTCAAAGAGAGTGAGATGCCAGCTCCTTTCATTCAGTCAGTAGCTTCAAACATTTCTGGTATATGAAAAACATGTTTTTCAATGGCAAAAATCAATGAATATTGTAAATGCACAAACAGTAATATCTCCACATTGCAAGGTGCAATTCTGAAATTTTTTGCTTTTTCCTGCTAATCCTAGCATGATAAAGAAGATTCAAAGAGAGTGAGATGCCAGCTCCTTTCATTCAGTCAGTAGCTTCAAACATTTCTGGTATATGAAAAACATGTTTTTCAATGGCAAAAATCAATGAATATTGTAAATGCACAAACAGTAATATCTCCACATTGCAAGGTGCAATTCTGAAATTTTTTGCTTTTTCCTGCTAATCCTAGCATGATAAAGAAGATTCAAAGAGTGTGAGATGCCAGCTCCTTTCATTCAGTCAGTAGCTTCAAACATTTCTGGTATATGAAAAACATGTTTTTCAATGGCAAAAATCAATGAATATTGTAAATGCACAAACAGTAATATCTCCACATTGCACGGTGCAATTCTGAAATTTTTAGCTTTTTCCTGTTAATCCTAGCATGATAAAGAAGATTCAAAGAGAGTGAGATGCCAGCTCCTTTCATTCAGTCAGTAGCTTCAAACATTTCTGGTATATGAAAAACATGTTTTTCAATGGCAAAAATCAATGAATATTGTAAATGCACAAACAGTAATATCTCCACATTGCACGGTGCAATTCTGAAATTTTTAGCTTTTTCCTGTTAATCCTAGCATGATAAAGATTCAAAGAGAGTGAGATGCCAGCTCCTTTCATTCAGTCAGTAGCTTCAAACATTTCTGGTATATGAAAAACATGTTTTTCAATGGCAAAAATCAATGAATATTGTAAATGCACAAACAGTAATATCTCCACATTGCAAGGTGCAATTCTGAAATTTTTTGCTTTTTCCTGCTAATCCTAGCATGATAAAGAAGATTCAAAGAGAGTGAGATGCCAGCTCCTTTCATTCAGTCAGTAGCTTCAAACATTTCTGGTATATGAAAAACATGTTTTTCAATGGCAAAAATCAATGAATATTGTAAATGCACAAACAGTAATATCTCCACATTGCAAGGTGCAATTCTGAAATTTTTTGCTTTTTCCTGTTAATCCTAGCATGATAAAGAAGATTCAAAGAGAGTGAGATGCCAGCTCCTTTCATTCAGTCAGTAGCTTCAAACATTTCTGGTATATGAAAAACGTTTTACAATGGCAAAAATCAATGAATATTGTAAATGCACAAACAGTTATATCTCCACATTGCACGGTGCAATTCTGAAATTTTTAGCTTTTTCCTGTTAATCCTAGCATGATAAAGAAGATTCAAAGAGAGTGAGATGCCAGCTCCTTTCATTCAGTCAGTAGCTTCAAACATTTCTGGTATATGAAAAACATGTTTTTCAATGGCAAAAATCAATGAATATTGTAAATGCACAAACAGTAATATCTCCACATTGCAAGGTGCAATTCTGAAATTTTTTGCTTTTTCCTGCTAATCCTAGCATGATAAAGAAGATTCAAAGAGAGTGAGATGCCAGCTCCTTTCATTCAGTCAGTAGCTTCAAACATTTCTGGTATATGAAAAACATGTTTTTCAATGGCAAAAATCAATGAATATTGTAAATGCACAAACAGTAATATCTCCACATTGCAAGGTGCAATTCTGAAATTTTTTGCTTTTTCCTGTTAATCCTAGCATGATAAAGAAGATTCAAAGAGAGTGAGATGCCAGCTCCTTTCATTCAGTCAGTAGCTTCAAACATTTCTGGTATATGAAAAACGTTTTACAATGGCAAAAATCAATGAATATTGTAAATGCACAAACAGTTATATCTCCACATTGCACGGTGCAATTCTGAAATTTTTAGCTTTTTCCTGTTAATCCTAGCATGATAAAGAAGATTCAAAGAGAGTGAGATGCCAGCTCCTTTCATTCAGTCAGTAGCTTCAAACATTTCTGGTATATGAAAAACATGTTTTTCAATGGCAAAAATCAATGAATATTGTAAATGCACAAACAGTAATATCTCCACATTGCAAGGTGCAATTCTGAAATTTTTTGCTTTTTCCTGTTAATCCTAGCATGATAAAGAAGATTCAAAGAGAGTGAGATGCCAGCTCCTTTCATTCAGTCAGTAGCTTCAAACATTTCTGGTATATGAAAAACATGTTTTTCAATGGCAAAAATCAATGAATATTGTAAATGCACAAACAGTAATATCTCCACATTGCAAGGTGCAATTCTGAAATTTTTTGCTTTTTCCTGCTAATCCTAGCATGATAAAGAAGATTCAAAGAGAGTGAGATGCCAGCTCCTTTCATTCAGTCAGTAGCTTCAAACATTTCTGGTATATGAAAAACATGTTTTTCAATGGCAAAAATCAATGAATATTGTAAATGCACAAACAGTAATATCTCCACATTGCAAGGTGCAATTCTGAAATTTTTTGCTTTTTCCTGCTAATCCTAGCATGATAAAGAAGATTCAAAGAGTGTGAGATGCCAGCTCCTTTCATTCAGTCAGTAGCTTCAAACATTTCTGGTATATGAAAAACATGTTTTTCAATGGCAAAAATCAATGAATATTGTAAATGCACAAACAGTAATATCTCCACATTGCACGGTGCAATTCTGAAATTTTTAGCTTTTTCCTGTTAATCCTAGCATGATAAAGAAGATTCAAAGAGAGTGAGATGCCAGCTCCTTTCATTCAGTCAGTAGCTTCAAACATTTCTGGTATATGAAAAACATGTTTTTCAATGGCAAAAATCAATGAATATTGTAAATGCACAAACAGTAATATCTCCACATTGCACGGTGCAATTCTGAAATTTTTAGCTTTTTCCTGTTAATCCTAGCATGATAAAGAAGATTCAAAGAGAGTGAGATGCCAGCTCCTTTCATTCAGTCAGTAGCTTCAAACATTTCTGGTATATGAAAAACATGTTTTTCAATGGCAAAAATCAATGAATATTGTAAATGCACAAACAGTAATATCTCCACATTGCAAGGTGCAATTCTGAAATTTTTTGCTTTTTCCTGCTAATCCTAGCATGATAAAGAAGATTCAAAGAGAGTGAGATGCCAGCTCCTTTCATTCAGTCAGTAGCTTCAAACATTTCTGGTATATGAAAAACATGTTTTTCAATGGCAAAAATCAATGAATATTGTAAATGCACAAACAGTAATATCTCCACATTGCAAGGTGCAATTCTGAAATTTTTTGCTTTTTCCTGCTAATCCTAGCATGATAAAGAAGATTCAAAGAGAGTGAGATGCCAGCTCCTTTCATTCAGTCAGTAGCTTCAAACATTTCTGGTATATGAAAAACATGTTTTTCAATGGCAAAAATCAATGAATATTGTAAATGCACAAACAGTAATATCTCCACATTGCAAGGTGCAATTCTGAAATTTTTTGCTTTTTCCTGCTAATCCTAGCATGATAAAGAAGATTCAAAGAGTGTGAGATGCCAGCTCCTTTCATTCAGTCAGTAGCTTCAAACATTTCTGGTATATGAAAAACATGTTTTTCAATGGCAAAAATCAATGAATATTGTAAATGCACAAACAGTAATATCTCCACATTGCACGGTGCAATTCTGAAATTTTTAGCTTTTTCCTGTTAATCCTAGCATGATAAAGAAGATTCAAAGAGAGTGAGATGCCAGCTCCTTTCATTCAGTCAGTAGCTTCAAACATTTCTGGTATATGAAAAACATGTTTTTCAATGGCAAAAATCAATGAATATTGTAAATGCACAAACAGTAATATCTCCACATTGCACGGTGCAATTCTGAAATTTTTAGCTTTTTCCTGTTAATCCTAGCATGATAAAGAAGATTCAAAGAGAGTGAGATGCCAGCTCCTTTCATTCAGTCAGTAGCTTCAAACATTTCTGGTATATGAAAAACATGTTTTTCAATGGCAAAAATCAATGAATATTGTAAATGCACAAACAGTAATATCTCCACATTGCAAGGTGCAATTCTGAAATTTTTTGCTTTTTCCTGCTAATCCTAGCATGATAAAGAAGATTCAAAGAGAGTGAGATGCCAGCTCCTTTCATTCAGTCAGTAGCTTCAAACATTTCTGGTATATGAAAAACATGTTTTTCAATGACAAAAATCAATGAATATTGTAAATGCACAAACAGTAATATCTCCACATTGCACGGTGCAATTCTGAAATTTTTAGCTTTTTCCTGTTAATCCTAGCATGATAAAGAAGATTCAAAGAGAGTGAGATGCCAGCTCCTTTCATTCAGTCAGTAGCTTCAAACATTTCTGGTATATGAAAAACATGTTTTTCAATGGCAAAAATCAATGAATATTGTAAATGCACAAACAGTAATATCTCCACATTGCAAGGTGCAATTCTGAAATTTTTTGCTTTTTCCTGTTAATCCTAGCATGATAAAGAAGATTCAAAGAGAGTGAGATGCCAGCTCCTTTCATTCAGTCAGTAGCTTCAAACATTTCTGGTATATGAAAAACATGTTTTTCAATGGCAAAAATCAATGAATATTGTAAATGCACAAACAGTAATATCTCCACATTGCACGGTGCAATTCTGAAATTTTTAGCTTTTTCCTGTTAATCCTAGCATGATAAAGAAGATTCAAAGAGAGTGAGATGCCAGCTTCTTTCATTCAGTCAGTAGCTTCAAACATTTCTGGTATATGAAAAACATGTTTTTCAATGGCAAAAATCAATGAATATTGTAAATGCACAAACAGTAATATCTCCACATTGCAAGGTGCAATTCTGAAATTTTTTGCTTTTTCCTGCTAATCCTAGCATGATAAAGAAGATTCAAAGAGAGTGAGATGCCAGCTCCTTTCAGTCAGTAGCTTCAAACATTTCTGGTATATGAAAAACATGTTTTTCAATGGCAAAAATCATTGAATATTGTAAATGCACAAACAGTAATATCTCCACATTGCACGGTGCAATTCTGAAATTTTTAGCTTTTTCCTGTTAATCCTAGCATGATAAAGAAGATTCAAAGAGAGTGAGATGCCAGCTCCTTTCATTCAGTCAGTAGCTTCAAACATTTCTGGTATATGAAAAACATGTTTTTCAATGGCAAAAATCAATGAATATTGTAAATGCACAAACAGTAATATCTCCACATTGCAAGGTGCAATTCTGAAATTTTTTGCTTTTTCCTGTTAATCCTAGCATGATAAAGAAGATTCAAAGAGAGTGAGATGCCAGCTCCTTTCATTCAGTCAGTAGCTTCAAACATTTCTGATATATGAAAAACGTTTTACAATGGCAAAAATCAATGAATTTTGTAAATGCACAAACAGTAATATCTCCACATTGCACGGTGCAATTCTGAAATTTTTAGCTTTTTCCTGTTAATCCTAGCATGATAAAGAAGATTCAAAGAGAGTGAGATGCCAGCTCCTTTCATTCAGTCAGTAGCTTCAAACATTTCTGGTATATGAAAAACATGTTTTTCAATGGCAAAAATCAATGAATATTGTAAATGCACAAACAGTAATATCTCCACATTGCAAGGTGCAATTCTGAAATTTTTTGCTTTTTCCTGCTAATCCTAGCATGATAAAGAAGATTCAAAGAGTGTGAGATGCCAGCTCCTTTCATTCAGTCAGTAGCTTCAAACATTTCTGGTATATGAAAAACATGTTTTTCAATGGCAAAAATCAATGAATATTGTAAATGCACAAACAGTAATATCTCCACATTGCACGGTGCAATTCTGAAATTTTTAGCTTTTTCCTGTTAATCCTAGCATGATAAGATTCAAAGAGAGTGAGATGCCAGCTCCTTTCATTCAGTCAGTAGCTTCAAACATTTCTGGTATATGAAAAACATGTTTTTCAATGGCAAAAATCAATGAATATTGTAAATGCACAAACAGTAATATCTCCACATTGCAAGGTGCAATTCTGAAATTTTTTGCTTTTTCCTGTTAATCCTAGCATGATAAAGAAGATTCAAAGAGAGTGAGATGCCAGCTCCTTTCATTCAGTCAGTAGCTTCAAACATTTCTGGTATATGAAAAACGTTTTACAATGGCAAAAATCAATGAATATTGTAAATGCACAAACAGTTATATCTCCACATTGCACGGTGCAATTCTGAAATTTTTAGCTTTTTCCTGTTAATCCTAGCATGATAAAGAAGATTCAAAGAGAGTGAGATGCCAGCTCCTTTCATTCAGTCAGTAGCTTCAAACATTTCTGGTATATGAAAAACATGTTTTTCAATGGCAAAAATCAATGAATATTGTAAATGCACAAACAGTTATATCTCCACATTGCACGGTGCAATTCTGAAATTTTTAGCTTTTTCCTGTTAATCCTAGCATGATAAAGAAGATTCAAAGAGAGTGAGATGCCAGCTCCTTTCATTCAGTCAGTAGCTTCAAACATTTCTGGTATATGAAAAACATGTTTTTCAATGGCAAAAATCAATGAATATTGTAAATGCACAAACAGTAATATCTCCACATTGCAAGGTGCAATTCTGAAATTTTTTGCTTTTTCCTGCTAATCCTAGCATGATAAAGAAGATTCAAAGAGAATGAGATGCCAGCTCCTTTCATTCAGTCAGTAGCTTCAAACATTTCTGGTATATGAAAAACATGTTTTTCAATGGCAAAAATCAATGAATATTGTAAATGCACAAACAGTAATATCTCCACATTGCAAGGTGCAATTCTGAAATTTTTTGCTTTTTCCTGTTAATCCTAGCATGATAAAGAAGATTCAAAGAGAGTGAGATGCCAGCTCCTTTCATTCAGTCAGTAGCTTCAAACATTTCTGGTATATGAAAAACGTTTTACAATGGCAAAAATCAATGAATATTGTAAATGCACAAACAGTTATATCTCCACATTGCACGGTGCAATTCTGAAATTTTTAGCTTTTTCCTGTTAATCCTAGCATGATAAAGAAGATTCAAAGAGAGTGAGATGCCAGCTCCTTTCATTCAGTCAGTAGCTTCAAACATTTCTGGTATATGAAAAACATGTTTTTCAATGGCAAAAATCAATGAATATTGTAAATGCACAAACAGTAATATCTCCACATTGCAAGGTGCAATTCTGAAATTTTTTGCTTTTTCCTGTTAATCCTAGCATGATAAAGAAGATTCAAAGAGAGTGAGATGCCAGCTCCTTTCATTCAGTCAGTAGCTTCAAACATTTCTGGTATATGAAAAACATGTTTTTCAATGGCAAAAATCAATGAATATTGTAAATGCACAAACAGTAATATCTCCACATTGCAAGGTGCAATTCTGAAATTTTTTGCTTTTTCCTGCTAATCCTAGCATGATAAAGAAGATTCAAAGAGAGTGAGATGCCAGCTCCTTTCATTCAGTCAGTAGCTTCAAACATTTCTGGTATATGAAAAACATGTTTTTCAATGGCAAAAATCAATGAATATTGTAAATGCACAAACAGTAATATCTCCACATTGCAAGGTGCAATTCTGAAATTTTTTGCTTTTTCCTGCTAATCCTAGCATGATAAAGAAGATTCAAAGAGTGTGAGATGCCAGCTCCTTTCATTCAGTCAGTAGCTTCAAACATTTCTGGTATATGAAAAACATGTTTTTCAATGGCAAAAATCAATGAATATTGTAAATGCACAAACAGTAATATCTCCACATTGCACGGTGCAATTCTGAAATTTTTAGCTTTTTCCTGTTAATCCTAGCATGATAAAGAAGATTCAAAGAGAGTGAGATGCCAGCTCCTTTCATTCAGTCAGT
>NW_027371149.1:0-30286 GCF_046119375.1 Phyllobates terribilis | reverse complement strand
TTTCCTGTTAATCCTAGCATGATAAAGAAGATTCAAAGAGAGTGAGATGCCAGCTCCTTTCATTCAGTCAGTAGCTTCAAACATTTCTGGTATATGAAAAACATGTTTTTCAATGGCAAAAATCAATGAATATTGTAAATGCACAAACAGTAATATCTCCACATTGCAAGGTGCAATTCTGAAATTTTTTGCTTTTTCCTGCTAATCCTAGCATGATAAAGAAGATTCAAAAGAGAGTGAGATGCCAGCTCCTTTCATTCAGTCAGTAGCTTCAAACATTTCTGGTATATGAAAAACATGTTTTTCAATGGCATAAATCAATGAATATTGTAAATGCACAAACAGTAATATCTCCACATTGCAAGGTGCAATTCTGAAATTTTTTGCTTTTTCCTGCTAATCCTAGCATGATAAAGAAGATTCAAAGAGAGTGAGATGCCAGCTCCTTTCATTCAGTCAGTAGCTTCAAACATTTCTGGTATATGAAAAACATGTTTTTCAATGGCAAAAATCAATGAATATTGTAAATGCACAAACAGTAATATCTCCACATTGCACGGTGCAATTCTGAAATTTTTAGCTTTTTCCTGTTAATCCTAGCATGATAAAGAAGATTCAAAGAGAGTGAGATGCCAGCTCCTTTCATTCAGTCAGTAGCTTCAAACATTTCTGGTATATGAAAAACATGTTTTTCAATGGCAAAAATCAATGAATATTGTAAATGCACAAACAGTAATATCTCCACATTGCAAGGTGCAATTCTGAAATTTTTTGCTTTTTCCTGCTAATCCTAGCATGATAAAGAAGATTCAAAGAGAGTGAGATGCCAGCTCCTTTCATTCAGTCAGTAGCTTCAAACATTTCTGGTATATGAAAAACATGTTTTTCAATGGCAAAAATCAATGAATATTGTAAATGCACAAACAGTAATATCTCCACATTGCACGGTGCAATTCTGAAATTTTTAGCTTTTTCCTGTTAATCCTAGCATGATAAAGAAGATTCAAAGAGAGTGAGATGCCAGCTCCTTTCATTCAGTCAGTAGCTTCAAACATTTCTGGTATATGAAAAACATGTTTTTCAATGGCAAAAATCAATGAATATTGTAAATGCACAAACAGTAATATCTCCACATTGCAAGGTGCAATTCTGAAATTTTTTGCTTTTTCCTGCTAATCCTAGCATGATAAAGAAGATTCAAAGAGAGTGAGATGCCAGCTCCTTTCATTCAGTCAGTAGCTTCAAACATTTCTGGTATATGAAAACATGTTTTTCAATGGCAAAAATCAATGAATATTGTAAATGCACAAACAGTAATATCTCCACATTGCACGGTGCAATTCTGAAATTTTTAGCTTTTTCCTGTTAATCCTAGCATGATAAAGAAGATTCAAAGAGAGTGAGATGCCAGCTCCTTTCATTCAGTCAGTAGCTTCAAACATTTCTGGTATATGAAAAACATGTTTTTCAATGGCAAAAATCAATGAATATTGTAAATGCACAAACAGTAATATCTCCACATTGCAAGGTGCAATTCTGAAATTTTTTGCTTTTTCCTGCTAATCCTAGCATGATAAAGAAGATTCAAAGAGAGTGAGATGCCAGCTCCTTTCATTCAGTCAGTAGCTTCAAACATTTCTGGTATATGAAAAACATGTTTTTCAATGGCAAAAATCAATGAATATTGTAAATGCACAAACAGTAATATCTCCACATTGCACGGTGCAATTCTGAAATTTTTAGCTTTTTCCTGTTAATCCTAGCATGATAAAGAAGATTCAAAGAGAGTGAGATGCCAGCTCCTTTCATTCAGTCAGTAGCTTCAAACATTTCTGGTATATGAAAAACATGTTTTTCAATGGCATAAATCAATGAATATTGTAAATGCACAAACAGTAATATCTCCACATTGCAAGGTGCAATTCTGAAATTTTTTGCTTTTTCCTGCTAATCCTAGCATGATAAAGAAGATTCAAAGAGAGTGAGATGCCAGCTCCTTTCATTCAGTCAGTAGCTTCAAACATTTCTGGTATATGAAAAACATGTTTTTCAATGGCAAAAATCAATGAATATTGTAAATGCACAAACAGTAATATCTCCACATTGCACGGTGCAATTCTGAAATTTTTAGCTTTTTCCTGTTAATCCTAGCATGATAAAGAAGATTCAAAGAGAGTGAGATGCCAGCTCCTTTCATTCAGTCAGTAGCTTCAAACATTTCTGGTATATGAAAAACATGTTTTTCAATGGCAAAAATCAATGAATATTGTAAATGCACAAACAGTAATATCTCCACATTGCAAGGTGCAATTCTGAAATTTTTTGCTTTTTCCTGCTAATCCTAGCATGATAAAGAAGATTCAAAGAGAGTGAGATGCCAGCTCCTTTCATTCAGTCAGTAGCTTCAAACATTTCTGGTATATGAAAAACATGTTTTTCAATGGCAAAAATCAATGAATATTGTAAATGCACAAACAGTAATATCTCCACATTGCACGGTGCAATTCTGAAATTTTTAGCTTTTTCCTGTTAATCCTAGCATGATAAAGAAGATTCAAAGAGAGTGAGATGCCAGCTCCTTTCATTCAGTCAGTAGCTTCAAACATTTCTGGTATATGAAAAACATGTTTTTCAATGGCAAAAATCAATGAATATTGTAAATGCACAAACAGTAATATCTCCACATTGCAAGGTGCAATTCTGAAATTTTTTGCTTTTTCCTGTTAATCCTAGCATGATAAAGAAGATTCAAAGAGAGTGAGATGCCAGCTCCTTTCATTCAGTCAGTAGCTTCAAACATTTCTGGTATATGAAAAACATGTTTTTCAATGGCAAAAATCAATGAATATTGTAAATGCACAAACAGTAATATCTCCACATTGCAAGGTGCAATTCTGAAATTTTTTAGCTTTTTCCTGCTAATCCTAGCATGATAAAGAAGATTCAAAGAGAGTGAGATGCCAGCTCCTTTCATTCAGTCAGTAGCTTCAAACATTTCTGGTATATGAAAAACATGTTTTTCAATGGCATAAATCAATGAATATTGTAAATGCACAAACAGTAATATCTCCACATTGCAAGGTGCAATTCTGAAATTTTTTGCTTTTTCCTGCTAATCCTAGCATGATAAAGAAGATTCAAAGAGAGTGAGATGCCAGCTCCTTTCATTCAGTCAGTAGCTTCAAACATTTCTGGTATATGAAAAACATGTTTTTCAATGGCAAAAATCAATGAATATTGTAAATGCACAAACAGTAATATCTCCACATTGCACGGTGCAATTCTGAAATTTTTTAGCTTTTTCCTGTTAATCCTAGCATGATAAAGAAGATTCAAAGAGAGTGAGATGCCAGCTCCTTTCATTCAGTCAGTAGCTTCAAACATTTCTGGTATATGAAAAACATGTTTTTCAATGGCAAAAATCAATGAATATTGTAAATGCACAAACAGTAATATCTCCACATTGCAAGGTGCAATTCTGAAATTTTTTGCTTTTTCCTGCTAATCCTAGCATGATAAAGAAGATTCAAAGAGAGTGAGATGCCAGCTCCTTTCATTCAGTCAGTAGCTTCAAACATTTCTGGTATATGAAAAACATGTTTTTCAATGGCAAAAATCAATGATATTGTAAATGCACAAACAGTAATATCTCCACATTGCACGGTGCAATTCTGAAATTTTTAGCTTTTTCCTGTTAATCCTAGCATGATAAAGAAGATTCAAAGAGAGTGAGATGCCAGCTCCTTTCATTCAGTCAGTAGCTTCAAACATTTCTGGTATATGAAAAACATGTTTTTCAATGGCAAAAATCAATGAATATTGTAAATGCACAAACAGTAATATCTCCACATTGCAAGGTGCAATTCTGAAATTTTTTGCTTTTTCCTGCTAATCCTAGCATGATAAAGAAGATTCAAAGAGAGTGAGATGCCAGCTCCTTTCATTCAGTCAGTAGCTTCAAACATTTCTGGTATATGAAAACATGTTTTTCAATGGCAAAAATCAATGAATATTGTAAATGCACAAACAGTAATATCTCCACATTGCACGGTGCAATTCTGAAATTTTTAGCTTTTTCCTGTTAATCCTAGCATGATAAAGAAGATTCAAAGAGAGTGAGATGCCAGCTCCTTTCATTCAGTCAGTAGCTTCAAACATTTCTGGTATATGAAAAACATGTTTTTCAATGGCAAAAATCAATGAATATTGTAAATGCACAAACAGTAATATCTCCACATTGCAAGGTGCAATTCTGAAATTTTTTGCTTTTTCCTGTTAATCCTAGCATGATAAAGAAGATTCAAAGAGAGTGAGATGCCAGCTCCTTTCATTCAGTCAGTAGCTTCAAACATTTCTGGTATATGAAAAACATGTTTTTCAATGGCAAAAATCAATGAATATTGTAAATGCACAAACAGTAATATCTCCACATTGCAAGGTGCAATTCTGAAATTTTTTGCTTTTTCCTGTTAATCCTAGCATGATAAAGAAGATTCAAAGAGAGTGAGATGCCAGCTCCTTTCATTCAGTCAGTAGCTTCAAACATTTCTGGTATATGAAAAACATGTTTTTCAATGGCATAAATCAATGAATATTGTAAATGCACAAACAGTAATATCTCCACATTGCAAGGTGCAATTCTGAAATTTTTTGCTTTTTCCTGCTAATCCTAGCATGATAAAGAAGATTCAAAGAGAGTGAGATGCCAGCTCCTTTCATTCAGTCAGTAGCTTCAAACATTTCTGGTATATGAAAAACATGTTTTTCAATGGCAAAAATCAATGAATATTGTAAATGCACAAACAGTAATATCTCCACATTGCACGGTGCAATTCTGAAATTTTTAGCTTTTTCCTGTTAATCCTAGCATGATAAAGAAGATTCAAAGAGAGTGAGATGCCAGCTCCTTTCATTCAGTCAGTAGCTTCAAACATTTCTGGTATATGAAAAACATGTTTTTCAATGGCAAAAATCAATGAATATTGTAAATGCACAAACAGTAATATCTCCACATTGCAAGGTGCAATTCTGAAATTTTTTGCTTTTTCCTGCTAATCCTAGCATGATAAAGAAGATTCAAAGAGAGTGAGATGCCAGCTCCTTTCATTCAGTCAGTAGCTTCAAACATTTCTGGTATATGAAAAACATGTTTTTCAATGGCAAAAATCAATGAATATTGTAAATGCACAAACAGTAATATCTCCACATTGCACGGTGCAATTCTGAAATTTTTAGCTTTTTCCTGTTAATCCTAGCATGATAAAGAAGATTCAAAGAGAGTGAGATGCCAGCTCCTTTCATTCAGTCAGTAGCTTCAAACATTTCTGGTATATGAAAAACATGTTTTTCAATGGCAAAAATCAATGAATATTGTAAATGCACAAACAGTAATATCTCCACATTGCAAGGTGCAATTCTGAAATTTTTTGCTTTTTCCTGTTAATCCTAGCATGATAAAGAAGATTCAAAGAGAGTGAGATGCCAGCTCCTTTCATTCAGTCAGTAGCTTCAAACATTTCTGGTATATGAAAAACATGTTTTTCAATGGCAAAAATCAATGAATATTGTAAATGCACAAACAGTAATATCTCCACATTGCAAGGTGCAATTCTGAAATTTTTTGCTTTTTCCTGCTAATCCTAGCATGATAAAGAAGATTCAAAGAGAGTGAGATGCCAGCTCCTTTCATTCAGTCAGTAGCTTCAAACATTTCTGGTATATGAAAAACATGTTTTTCAATGGCATAAATCAATGAATATTGTAAATGCACAAACAGTAATATCTCCACATTGCAAGGTGCAATTCTGAAATTTTTTGCTTTTTCCTGCTAATCCTAGCATGATAAAGAAGATTCAAAGAGAGTGAGATGCCAGCTCCTTTCATTCAGTCAGTAGCTTCAAACATTTCTGGTATATGAAAAACATGTTTTTCAATGGCAAAAATCAATGAATATTGTAAATGCACAAACAGTAATATCTCCACATTGCACGGTGCAATTCTGAAATTTTTAGCTTTTTCCTGTTAATCCTAGCATGATAAAGAAGATTCAAAGAGAGTGAGATGCCAGCTCCTTTCATTCAGTCAGTAGCTTCAAACATTTCTGGTATATGAAAAACATGTTTTTCAATGGCAAAAATCAATGAATATTGTAAATGCACAAACAGTAATATCTCCACATTGCAAGGTGCAATTCTGAAATTTTTTGCTTTTTCCTGCTAATCCTAGCATGATAAAGAAGATTCAAAGAGAGTGAGATGCCAGCTCCTTTCATTCAGTCAGTAGCTTCAAACATTTCTGGTATATGAAAAACATGTTTTTCAATGGCAAAAATCAATGAATATTGTAAATGCACAAACAGTAATATCTCCACATTGCACGGTGCAATTCTGAAATTTTTAGCTTTTTCCTGTTAATCCTAGCATGATAAAGAAGATTCAAAGAGAGTGAGATGCCAGCTCCTTTCATTCAGTCAGTAGCTTCAAACATTTCTGGTATATGAAAAACATGTTTTTCAATGGCAAAAATCAATGAATATTGTAAATGCACAAACAGTAATATCTCCACATTGCAAGGTGCAATTCTGAAATTTTTTGCTTTTTCCTGCTAATCCTAGCATGATAAAGAAGATTCAAAGAGAGTGAGATGCCAGCTCCTTTCATTCAGTCAGTAGCTTCAAACATTTCTGGTATATGAAAAACATGTTTTTCAATGGCAAAAATCAATGAATATTGTAAATGCACAAACAGTAATATCTCCACATTGCACGGTGCAATTCTGAAATTTTTAGCTTTTTCCTGTTAATCCTAGCATGATAAAGAAGATTCAAAGAGAGTGAGATGCCAGCTCCTTTCATTCAGTCAGTAGCTTCAAACATTTCTGGTATATGAAAAACATGTTTTTCAATGGCAAAAATCAATGAATATTGTAAATGCACAAACAGTAATATCTCCACATTGCAAGGTGCAATTCTGAAATTTTTTGCTTTTTCCTGCTAATCCTAGCATGATAAAGAAGATTCAAAGAGAGTGAGATGCCAGCTCCTTTCATTCAGTCAGTAGCTTCAAACATTTCTGGTATATGAAAAACATGTTTTTCAATGGCAAAAATCAATGAATATTGTAAATGCACAAACAGTAATATCTCCACATTGCACGGTGCAATTCTGAAATTTTTAGCTTTTTCCTGTTAATCCTAGCATGATAAAGAAGATTCAAAGAGAGTGAGATGCCAGCTCCTTTCATTCAGTCAGTAGCTTCAAACATTTCTGGTATATGAAAAACATGTTTTTCAATGGCATAAATCAATGAATATTGTAAATGCACAAACAGTAATATCTCCACATTGCAAGGTGCAATTCTGAAATTTTTTGCTTTTTCCTGCTAATCCTAGCATGATAAAGAAGATTCAAAGAGAGTGAGATGCCAGCTCCTTTCATTCAGTCAGTAGCTTCAAACATTTCTGGTATATGAAAAACATGTTTTTCAATGGCAAAAATCAATGAATATTGTAAATGCACAAACAGTAATATCTCCACATTGCACGGTGCAATTCTGAAATTTTTAGCTTTTTCCTGTTAATCCTAGCATGATAAAGAAGATTCAAAGAGAGTGAGATGCCAGCTCCTTTCATTCAGTCAGTAGCTTCAAACATTTCTGGTATATGAAAAACATGTTTTTCAATGGCAAAAATCAATGAATATTGTAAATGCACAAACAGTAATATCTCCACATTGCAAGGTGCAATTCTGAAATTTTTTGCTTTTTCCTGCTAATCCTAGCATGATAAAGAAGATTCAAAGAGAGTGAGATGCCAGCTCCTTTCATTCAGTCAGTAGCTTCAAACATTTCTGGTATATGAAAAACATGTTTTTCAATGGCAAAAATCAATGAATATTGTAAATGCACAAACAGTAATATCTCCACATTGCACGGTGCAATTCTGAAATTTTTAGCTTTTTCCTGTTAATCCTAGCATGATAAAGAAGATTCAAAGAGAGTGAGATGCCAGCTCCTTTCATTCAGTCAGTAGCTTCAAACATTTCTGGTATATGAAAAACATGTTTTTCAATGGCAAAAATCAATGAATATTGTAAATGCACAAACAGTAATATCTCCACATTGCAAGGTGCAATTCTGAAATTTTTTGCTTTTTCCTGTTAATCCTAGCATGATAAAGAAGATTCAAAGAGAGTGAGATGCCAGCTCCTTTCATTCAGTCAGTAGCTTCAAACATTTCTGGTATATGAAAAACATGTTTTTCAATGGCAAAAATCAATGAATATTGTAAATGCACAAACAGTAATATCTCCACATTGCAAGGTGCAATTCTGAAATTTTTTGCTTTTTCCTGCTAATCCTAGCATGATAAAGAAGATTCAAAGAGAGTGAGATGCCAGCTCCTTTCATTCAGTCAGTAGCTTCAAACATTTCTGGTATATGAAAAACATGTTTTTCAATGGCATAAATCAATGAATATTGTAAATGCACAAACAGTAATATCTCCACATTGCAAGGTGCAATTCTGAAATTTTTTGCTTTTTCCTGCTAATCCTAGCATGATAAAGAAGATTCAAAGAGAGTGAGATGCCAGCTCCTTTCATTCAGTCAGTAGCTTCAAACATTTCTGGTATATGAAAAACGTTTTTCAATGGCAAAAATCAATGAATATTGTAAATGCACAAACAGTAATATCTCCACATTGCACGGTGCAATTCTGAAATTTTTAGCTTTTTCCTGTTAATCCTAGCATGATAAAGAAGATTCAAAGAGAGTGAGATGCCAGCTCCTTTCATTCAGTCAGTAGCTTCAAACATTTCTGGTATATGAAAAACATGTTTTTCAATGGCAAAAATCAATGAATATTGTAAATGCACAAACAGTAATATCTCCACATTGCAAGGTGCAATTCTGAAATTTTTTGCTTTTTCCTGCTAATCCTAGCATGATAAAGAAGATTCAAAGAGAGTGAGATGCCAGCTCCTTTCATTCAGTCAGTAGCTTCAAACATTTCTGGTATATGAAAAACATGTTTTTCAATGGCAAAAATCAATGAATATTGTAAATGCACAAACAGTAATATCTCCACATTGCACGGTGCAATTCTGAAATTTTTAGCTTTTTCCTGTTAATCCTAGCATGATAAAGAAGATTCAAAGAGAGTGAGATGCCAGCTCCTTTCATTCAGTCAGTAGCTTCAAACATTTCTGGTATATGAAAAACATGTTTTTCAATGGCAAAAATCAATGAATATTGTAAATGCACAAACAGTAATATCTCCACATTGCAAGGTGCAATTCTGAAATTTTTTGCTTTTTCCTGCTAATCCTAGCATGATAAAGAAGATTCAAAGAGAGTGAGATGCCAGCTCCTTTCATTCAGTCAGTAGCTTCAAACATTTCTGGTATATGAAAAACATGTTTTTCAATGGCAAAAATCAATGAATATTGTAAATGCACAAACAGTAATATCTCCACATTGCACGGTGCAATTCTGAAATTTTTAGCTTTTTCCTGTTAATCCTAGCATGATAAAGAAGATTCAAAGAGAGTGAGATGCCAGCTCCTTTCATTCAGTCAGTAGCTTCAAACATTTCTGGACGTTTTTCAATGGCAAAAATCAATGAATATTGTAAATGCACAAACAGTAATATCTCCACATTGCAAGGTGCAATTCTGAAATTTTTTGCTTTTTCCTGTTAATCCTAGCATGATAAAGAAGATTCAAAGAGAGTGAGATGCCAGCTCCTTTCATTCAGTCAGTAGCTTCAAACATTTCTGGTATATGAAAAACATGTTTTTCAATGGCAAAAATCAATGAATATTGTAAATGCACAAACAGTAATATCTCCACATTGCAAGGTGCAATTCTGAAATTTTTTGCTTTTTCCTGTTAATCCTAGCATGATAAAGAAGATTCAAAGAGAGTGAGATGCCAGCTCCTTTCATTCAGTCAGTAGCTTCAAACATTTCTGGTATATGAAAAACATGTTTTTCAATGGCAAAAATCAATGAATATTGTAAATGCACAAACAGTAATATCTCCACATTGCAAGGTGCAATTCTGAAATTTTTTGCTTTTTCCTGCTAATCCTAGCATGATAAAGAAGATTCAAAGAGAGTGAGATGCCAGCTCCTTTCAATCAGTCAGTAGCTTCAAACATTTCTGGTATATGAAAAACATGTTTTTCAACGGCAAAAATCAATGAATATTGTAAATGCACAAACAGTAATATCTCCACATTGCACGGTGCAATTCTGAAATTTTTAGCTTTTTCCTGTTAATCCTAGCATGATAAAGAAGATTCAAAGAGAGTGAGATGCCAGCTCCTTTCATTCAGTCAGTAGCTTCAAACATTTCTGGTATATGAAAAACATGTTTTTCAATGGCAAAAATCAATGAATATTGTAAATGCACAAACAGTAATATCTCCACATTGCAAGGTGCAATTCTGAAATTTTTTGCTTTTTCCTGTTAATCCTAGCATGATAAAGAAGATTCAAAGAGAGTGAGATGCCAGCTCCTTTCATTCAGTCAGTAGCTTCAAACATTTCTGGTATATGAAAAACATGTTTTTCAATGGCAAAAATCAATGAATATTGTAAATGCACAAACAGTAATATCTCCACATTGCAAGGTGCAATTCTGAAATTTTTTGCTTTTTCCTGCTAATCCTAGCATGATAAAGAAGATTCAAAGAGAGTGAGATGCCAGCTCCTTTCATTCAGTCAGTAGCTTCAAACATTTCTGGTATATGAAAAACATGTTTTTCAATGGCATAAATCAATGAATATTGTAAATGCACAAACAGTAATATCTCCACATTGCAAGGTGCAATTCTGAAATTTTTTGCTTTTTCCTGCTAATCCTAGCATGATAAAGAAGATTCAAAGAGAGTGAGATGCCAGCTCCTTTCATTCAGTCAGTAGCTTCAAACATTTCTGGTATATGAAAAACATGTTTTTCAATGGCAAAAATCAATGAATATTGTAAATGCACAAACAGTAATATCTCCACATTGCACGGTGCAATTCTGAAATTTTTAGCTTTTTCCTGTTAATCCTAGCATGATAAAGAAGATTCAAAGAGAGTGAGATGCCAGCTCCTTTCATTCAGTCAGTAGCTTCAAACATTTCTGGTATATGAAAAACATGTTTTTCAATGGCAAAAATCAATGAATATTGTAAATGCACAAACAGTAATATCTCCACATTGCAAGGTGCAATTCTGAAATTTTTTGCTTTTTCCTGCTAATCCTAGCATGATAAAGAAGATTCAAAGAGAGTGAGATGCCAGCTCCTTTCATTCAGTCAGTAGCTTCAAACATTTCTGGTATATGAAAAACATGTTTTTCAATGGCAAAAATCAATGAATATTGTAAATGCACAAACAGTAATATCTCCACATTGCACGGTGCAATTCTGAAATTTTTAGCTTTTTCCTGTTAATCCTAGCATGATAAAGAAGATTCAAAGAGAGTGAGATGCCAGCTCCTTTCATTCAGTCAGTAGCTTCAAACATTTCTGGTATATGAAAAACATGTTTTTCAATGGCAAAAATCAATGAATATTGTAAATGCACAAACAGTAATATCTCCACATTGCAAGGTGCAATTCTGAAATTTTTTGCTTTTTCCTGCTAATCCTAGCATGATAAAGAAGATTCAAAGAGAGTGAGATGCCAGCTCCTTTCATTCAGTCAGTAGCTTCAAACATTTCTGGTATATGAAAAACATGTTTTTCAATGGCAAAAATCAATGAATATTGTAAATGCACAAACAGTAATATCTCCACATTGCACGGTGCAATTCTGAAATTTTTAGCTTTTTCCTGTTAATCCTAGCATGATAAAGAAGATTCAAAGAGAGTGAGATGCCAGCTCCTTTCATTCAGTCAGTAGCTTCAAACATTTCTGGACGTTTTTCAATGGCAAAAATCAATGAATATTGTAAATGCACAAACAGTAATATCTCCACATTGCAAGGTGCAATTCTGAAATTTTTTGCTTTTTCCTGTTAATCCTAGCATGATAAAGAAGATTCAAAGAGAGTGAGATGCCAGCTCCTTTCATTCAGTCAGTAGCTTCAAACATTTCTGGTATATGAAAAACATGTTTTTCAATGGCAAAAATCAATGAATATTGTAAATGCACAAACAGTAATATCTCCACATTGCAAGGTGCAATTCTGAAATTTTTTGCTTTTTCCTGTTAATCCTAGCATGATAAAGAAGATTCAAAGAGAGTGAGATGCCAGCTCCTTTCATTCAGTCAGTAGCTTCAAACATTTCTGGTATATGAAAAACATGTTTTTCAATGGCAAAAATCAATGAATATTGTAAATGCACAAACAGTAATATCTCCACATTGCAAGGTGCAATTCTGAAATTTTTTGCTTTTTCCTGCTAATCCTAGCATGATAAAGAAGATTCAAAGAGAGTGAGATGCCAGCTCCTTTCAATCAGTCAGTAGCTTCAAACATTTCTGGTATATGAAAAACATGTTTTTCAACGGCAAAAATCAATGAATATTGTAAATGCACAAACAGTAATATCTCCACATTGCAAGGTGCAATTCTGAAATTTTTAGCTTTTTCCTGTTAATCCTAGCATGATAAAGAAGATTCAAAGAGAGTGAGATGCCAGCTCCTTTCATTCAGTCAGTAGCTTCAAACATTTCTGGTATATGAAAGACATGTTTTTCAATGGCAAAAATCAATGAATATTGTAAATGCACAAACAGTAATATCTCCACATTGCAAGGTGCAATTCTGAAATTGTTTGCTTTTTCCTGCTAATCCTAGCATGATAAAGAAGATTAAGAGTGAGATGCCAGCTCCTTTCATTCAGTCAGTAGCTTCAAACATTTCTGGTATATGAAAAACGTTTTTCAATGGCAAAAATCAATGAATATTGTAAATGCACAAACAGTAATATCTCCACATTGCAAGGTGCAATTCTGAAATTTTTTGCTTTTTCCTGCTAATCCTAGCATGATAAAGAAGATTCAAAGAGAGTGAGATGCCAGCTCCTTTCAATCAGTCAGTAGCTTCAAACATTTCTGGTATATGAAAAACATGTTTTTCAATGGCAAAAATCAATGAATATTGTAAATGCACAAACAGTAATATCTCCACATTGCACGGTGCAATTCTGAAATTTTTTGCTTTTTCCTGCTAATCCTAGCATGATAAAGAAGATTCAAAGAGAGTGAGATGCCAGCTCCTTTCAATCAGTCAGTAGCTTCAAACATTTCTGGTATATGAAAAACATGTTTTTCAATGGCAAAAATCAATGAATATTGTAAATGCACAAACAGTAATATCTCCACATTGCACGGTGCAATTCTGAAATTTTTAGCTTTTTCCTGTTAATCCTAGCATGATAAAGAAGATTCAAAGAGAGTGAGATGCCAGCTCCTTTCATTCAGTCAGTAGCTTCAAACATTTCTGGACGTTTTTCAATGGCAAAAATCAATGAATATTGTAAATGCACAAACAGTAATATCTCCACATTGCAAGGTGCAATTCTGAAATTTTTTGCTTTTTCCTGTTAATCCTAGCATGATAAAGAAGATTCAAAGAGAGTGAGATGCCAGCTCCTTTCATTCAGTCAGTAGCTTCAAACATTTCTGGTATATGAAAAACATGTTTTTCAATGGCAAAAATCAATGAATATTGTAAATGCACAAACAGTAATATCTCCACATTGCAAGGTGCAATTCTGAAATTTTTTGCTTTTTCCTGCTAATCCTAGCATGATAAAGAAGATTCAAAGAGAGTGAGATGCCAGCTCCTTTCAATCAGTCAGTAGCTTCAAACATTTCTGGTATATGAAAAACATGTTTTTCAACGGCAAAAATCAATGAATATTGTAAATGCACAAACAGTAATATCTCCACATTGCACGGTGCAATTCTGAAATTTTTAGCTTTTTCCTGTTAATCCTAGCATGATAAAGAAGATTCAAAGAGAGTGAGATGCCAGCTCCTTTCATTCAGTCAGTAGCTTCAAACATTTCTGGTATATGAAAAACATGTTTTTCAATGGCAAAAATCAATGAATATTGTAAATGCACAAACAGTAATATCTCCACATTGCAAGGTGCAATTCTGAAATTGTTTGCTTTTTCCTGCTAATCCTAGCATGATAAAGAAGATTCAGAGTGAGATGCCAGCTCCTTTCATTCAGTCAGTAGCTTCAAACATTTCTGGTATATGAAAAACGTTTTTCAATGGCAAAAATCAATGAATATTGTAAATGCACAAACAGTAATATCTCCACATTGCAAGGTGCAATTCTGAAATTTTTTGCTTTTTCCTGCTAATTCTAGCATGATAAAGAAGATTCAAAGAGAGTGAGATGCCAGCTCCTTTCAATCAGTCAGTAGCTTCAAACATTTCTGGTATATGAAAAACATGTTTTTCAATGGCAAAAATCAATGAATATTGTAAATGCACAAACAGTAATATCTCCACATTGCACGGTGCAATTCTGAAATTTTTTGCTTTTTCCTGCTAATCCTAGCATGATAAAGAAGATTCAAAGAGAGTGAGATGCCAGCTCCTTTCATTCAGTCAGTAGCTTCAAACATTTCTGGTATATGAAAAACATGTTTTTCAATGGCAAAAATCAATGAATATTGTAAATGCACAAACAGTAATATCTCCACATTGCACGGTGCAATTCTGAAATTTTTAGCTTTTTCCTGTTAATCCTAGCATGATAAAGAAGATTCAAAGAGAGTGAGATGCCAGCTCCTTTCATTCAGTCAGTAGCTTCAAACATTTCTGGTATATGAAAAACATGTTTTTCAATGGCAAAAATCAATGAATATTGTAAATGCACAAACAGTAATATCTCCACATTGCACGGTGCAATTCTGAAATTTTTAGCTTTTTCCTGTTAATCCTAGCATGATAAAGAAGATTCAAAGAGAGTGAGATGCCAGCTCCTTTCATTCAGTCAGTAGCTTCAAACATTTCTGGTATATGAAAAACATGTTTTTCAATGGCAAAAATCAATGAATATTGTAAATGCACAAACAGTAATATCTCCACATTGCAAGGTGCAATTCTGAAATTTTTTGCTTTTTCCTGCTAATCCTAGCATGATAAAGAAGATTCAAAGAGAGTGAGATGCCAGCTCCTTTCATTCAGTCAGTAGCTTCAAACATTTCTGGTATATGAAAAACATGTTTTTCAATGGCAAAAATCAATGAATATTGTAAATGCACAAACAGTAATATCTCCACATTGCACGGTGCAATTCTGAAATTTTTAGCTTTTTCCTGTTAATCCTAGCATGATAAAGAAGATTCAAAGAGAGTGAGATGCCAGCTCCTTTCATTCAGTCAGTAGCTTCAAACATTTCTGGTATATGAAAAACATGTTTTTCAATGGCAAAAATCAATGAATATTGTAAATGCACAAACAGTAATATCTCCACATTGCAAGGTGCAATTCTGAAATTTTTTGCTTTTTCCTGCTAATCCTAGCATGATAAAGAAGATTCAAAGAGAGTGAGATGCCAGCTCCTTTCATTCAGTCAGTAGCTTCAAACATTTCTGGTATATGAAAAACATGTTTTTCAATGGCAAAAATCAATGAATATTGTAAATGCACAAACAGTAATATCTCCACATTGCACGGTGCAATTCTGAAATTTTTAGCTTTTTCCTGTTAATCCTAGCATGATAAAGAAGATTCAAAGAGAGTGAGATGCCAGCTCCTTTCATTCAGTCAGTAGCTTCAAACATTTCTGGTATATGAAAAACATGTTTTTCAATGGCAAAAATCAATGAATATTGTAAATGCACAAACAGTAATATCTCCACATTGCAAGGTGCAATTCTGAAATTTTTTGCTTTTTCCTGCTAATCCTAGCATGATAAAGAAGATTCAAAGAGAGTGAGATGCCAGCTCCTTTCATTCAGTCAGTAGCTTCAAACATTTCTGGTATATGAAAAACATGTTTTTCAATGGCAAAAATCAATGAATATTGTAAATGCACAAACAGTAATATCTCCACATTGCACGGTGCAATTCTGAAATTTTTAGCTTTTTCCTGTTAATCCTAGCATGATAAAGAAGATTCAAAGAGAGTGAGATGCCAGCTCCTTTCATTCAGTCAGTAGCTTCAAACATTTCTGGTATATGAAAAACATGTTTTTCAATGGCAAAAATCAATGAATATTGTAAATGCACAAACAGTAATATCTCCACATTGCACGGTGCAATTCTGAAATTTTTTGCTTTTTCCTGCTAATCCTAGCATGATAAAGAAGATTCAAAGAGAGTGAGATGCCAGCTCCTTTCAATCAGTCAGTAGCTTCTAACATTTCTGGTATATGAAAAACATGTTTTTCAATGGCAAAAATCAATGAATATTGTAAATGCACAAACAGTAATATCTCCACATTGCACGGTGCAATTCTGAAATTTTTAGCTTTTTCCTGTTAATCCTAGCATGATAAAGAAGATTCAAAGAGAGTGAGATGCCAGCTCCTTTCATTCAGTCAGTAGCTTCAAACATTTCTGGTATATGAAAAACATGTTTTTCAATGGCAAAAATCAATGAATATTGTAAATGCACAAACAGTAATATCTCCACATTGCAAGGTGCAATTCTGAAATTGTTTGCTTTTTCCTGCTAATCCTAGCATGATAAAGAAGATTCAGAGTGAGATGCCAGCTCCTTTCATTCAGTCAGTAGCTTCAAACATTTCTGGTATATGAAAAACGTTTTTCAATGGCAAAAATCAATGAATATTGTAAATGCACAAACAGTAATATCTCCACATTGCAAGGTGCAATTCTGAAATTTTTTGCTTTTTCCTGCTAATTCTAGCATGATAAAGAAGATTCAAAGAGAGTGAGATGCCAGCTCCTTTCAATCAGTCAGTAGCTTCAAACATTTCTGGTATATGAAAAACATGTTTTTCAATGGCAAAAATCAATGAATATTGTAAATGCACAAACAGTAATATCTCCACATTGCACGGTGCAATTCTGAAATTTTTTGCTTTTTCCTGCTAATCCTAGCATGATAAAGAAGATTCAAAGAGAGTGAGATGCCAGCTCCTTTCATTCAGTCAGTAGCTTCAAACATTTCTGGTATATGAAAAACATGTTTTTCAATGGCAAAAATCAATGAATATTGTAAATGCACAAACAGTAATATCTCCACATTGCACGGTGCAATTCTGAAATTTTTAGCTTTTTCCTGTTAATCCTAGCATGATAAAGAAGATTCAAAGAGAGTGAGATGCCAGCTCCTTTCATTCAGTCAGTAGCTTCAAACATTTCTGGTATATGAAAAACATGTTTTTCAATGGCAAAAATCAATGAATATTGTAAATGCACAAACAGTAATATCTCCACATTGCACGGTGCAATTCTGAAATTTTTAGCTTTTTCCTGTTAATCCTAGCATGATAAAGAAGATTCAAAGAGAGTGAGATGCCAGCTCCTTTCATTCAGTCAGTAGCTTCAAACATTTCTGGTATATGAAAAACATGTTTTTCAATGGCAAAAATCAATGAATATTGTAAATGCACAAACAGTAATATCTCCACATTGCAAGGTGCAATTCTGAAATTTTTTGCTTTTTCCTGCTAATCCTAGCATGATAAAGAAGATTCAAAGAGAGTGAGATGCCAGCTCCTTTCATTCAGTCAGTAGCTTCAAACATTTCTGGTATATGAAAAACATGTTTTTCAATGGCAAAAATCAATGAATATTGTAAATGCACAAACAGTAATATCTCCACATTGCACGGTGCAATTCTGAAATTTTTAGCTTTTTCCTGTTAATCCTAGCATGATAAAGAAGATTCAAAGAGAGTGAGATGCCAGCTCCTTTCATTCAGTCAGTAGCTTCAAACATTTCTGGTATATGAAAAACATGTTTTTCAATGGCAAAAATCAATGAATATTGTAAATGCACAAACAGTAATATCTCCACATTGCAAGGTGCAATTCTGAAATTTTTTGCTTTTTCCTGCTAATCCTAGCATGATAAAGAAGATTCAAAGAGAGTGAGATGCCAGCTCCTTTCATTCAGTCAGTAGCTTCAAACATTTCTGGTATATGAAAAACATGTTTTTCAATGGCAAAAATCAATGAATATTGTAAATGCACAAACAGTAATATCTCCACATTGCACGGTGCAATTCTGAAATTTTTAGCTTTTTCCTGTTAATCCTAGCATGATAAAGAAGATTCAAAGAGAGTGAGATGCCAGCTCCTTTCATTCAGTCAGTAGCTTCAAACATTTCTGGTATATGAAAAACATGTTTTTCAATGGCAAAAATCAATGAATATTGTAAATGCACAAACAGTAATATCTCCACATTGCAAGGTGCAATTCTGAAATTTTTTGCTTTTTCCTGCTAATCCTAGCATGATAAAGAAGATTCAAAGAGAGTGAGATGCCAGCTCCTTTCATTCAGTCAGTAGCTTCAAACATTTCTGGTATATGAAAAACATGTTTTTCAATGGCAAAAATCAATGAATATTGTAAATGCACAAACAGTAATATCTCCACATTGCACGGTGCAATTCTGAAATTTTTAGCTTTTTCCTGTTAATCCTAGCATGATAAAGAAGATTCAAAGAGAGTGAGATGCCAGCTCCTTTCATTCAGTCAGTAGCTTCAAACATTTCTGGTATATGAAAAACATGTTTTTCAATGGCATAAATCAATGAATATTGTAAATGCACAAACAGTAATATCTCCACATTGCAAGGTGCAATTCTGAAATTTTTTGCTTTTTCCTGCTAATCCTAGCATGATAAAGAAGATTCAAAGAGAGTGAGATGCCAGCTCCTTTCATTCAGTCAGTAGCTTCAAACATTTCTGGTATATGAAAAACATGTTTTTCAATGGCAAAAATCAATGAATATTGTAAATGCACAAACAGTAATATCTCCACATTGCACGGTGCAATTCTGAAATTTTTAGCTTTTTCCTGTTAATCCTAGCATGATAAAGAAGATTCAAAGAGAGTGAGATGCCAGCTCCTTTCATTCAGTCAGTAGCTTCAAACATTTCTGGTATATGAAAAACATGTTTTTCAATGGCAAAAATCAATGAATATTGTAAATGCACAAACAGTAATATCTCCACATTGCAAGGTGCAATTCTGAAATTTTTTGCTTTTTCCTGCTAATCCTAGCATGATAAAGAAGATTCAAAGAGAGTGAGATGCCAGCTCCTTTCATTCAGTCAGTAGCTTCAAACATTTCTGGTATATGAAAAACATGTTTTTCAATGGCAAAAATCAATGAATATTGTAAATGCACAAACAGTAATATCTCCACATTGCACGGTGCAATTCTGAAATTTTTAGCTTTTTCCTGTTAATCCTAGCATGATAAAGAAGATTCAAAGAGAGTGAGATGCCAGCTCCTTTCATTCAGTCAGTAGCTTCAAACATTTCTGGTATATGAAAAACATGTTTTTCAATGGCAAAAATCAATGAATATTGTAAATGCACAAACAGTAATATCTCCACATTGCAAGGTGCAATTCTGAAATTTTTTGCTTTTTCCTGTTAATCCTAGCATGATAAAGAAGATTCAAAGAGAGTGAGATGCCAGCTCCTTTCATTCAGTCAGTAGCTTCAAACATTTCTGGTATATGAAAAACATGTTTTTCAATGGCAAAAATCAATGAATATTGTAAATGCACAAACAGTAATATCTCCACATTGCAAGGTGCAATTCTGAAATTTTTTGCTTTTTCCTGCTAATCCTAGCATGATAAAGAAGATTCAAAGAGAGTGAGATGCCAGCTCCTTTCATTCAGTCAGTAGCTTCAAACATTTCTGGTATATGAAAAACATGTTTTTCAATGGCATAAATCAATGAATATTGTAAATGCACAAACAGTAATATCTCCACATTGCAAGGTGCAATTCTGAAATTTTTTGCTTTTTCCTGCTAATCCTAGCATGATAAAGAAGATTCAAAGAGAGTGAGATGCCAGCTCCTTTCATTCAGTCAGTAGCTTCAAACATTTCTGGTATATGAAAAACATGTTTTTCAATGGCAAAAATCAATGAATATTGTAAATGCACAAACAGTAATATCTCCACATTGCACGGTGCAATTCTGAAATTTTTAGCTTTTTCCTGTTAATCCTAGCATGATAAAGAAGATTCAAAGAGAGTGAGATGCCAGCTCCTTTCATTCAGTCAGTAGCTTCAAACATTTCTGGTATATGAAAAACATGTTTTTCAATGGCAAAAATCAATGAATATTGTAAATGCACAAACAGTAATATCTCCACATTGCACGGTGCAATTCTGAAATTTTTAGCTTTTTCCTGTTAATCCTAGCATGATAAAGAAGATTCAAAGAGAGTGAGATGCCAGCTCCTTTCATTCAGTCAGTAGCTTCAAACATTTCTGGTATATGAAAAACATGTTTTTCAATGGCAAAAATCAATGAATATTGTAAATGCACAAACAGTAATATCTCCACATTGCAAGGTGCAATTCTGAAATTTTTTGCTTTTTCCTGCTAATCCTAGCATGATAAAGAAGATTCAAAGAGAGTGAGATGCCAGCTCCTTTCATTCAGTCAGTAGCTTCAAACATTTCTGGTATATGAAAAACATGTTTTTCAATGGCAAAAATCAATGAATATTGTAAATGCACAAACAGTAATATCTCCACATTGCACGGTGCAATTCTGAAATTTTTAGCTTTTTCCTGTTAATCCTAGCATGATAAAGAAGATTCAAAGAGAGTGAGATGCCAGCTCCTTTCATTCAGTCAGTAGCTTCAAACATTTCTGGTATATGAAAAACATGTTTTTCAATGGCAAAAATCAATGAATATTGTAAATGCACAAACAGTAATATCTCCACATTGCAAGGTGCAATTCTGAAATTTTTTGCTTTTTCCTGTTAATCCTAGCATGATAAAGAAGATTCAAAGAGAGTGAGATGCCAGCTCCTTTCATTCAGTCAGTAGCTTCAAACATTTCTGGTATATGAAAAACATGTTTTTCAATGGCAAAAATCAATGAATATTGTAAATGCACAAACAGTAATATCTCCACATTGCAAGGTGCAATTCTGAAATTTTTTGCTTTTTCCTGCTAATCCTAGCATGATAAAGAAGATTCAAAGAGAGTGAGATGCCAGCTCCTTTCATTCAGTCAGTAGCTTCAAACATTTCTGGTATATGAAAAACATGTTTTTCAATGGCATAAATCAATGAATATTGTAAATGCACAAACAGTAATATCTCCACATTGCAAGGTGCAATTCTGAAATTTTTTGCTTTTTCCTGCTAATCCTAGCATGATAAAGAAGATTCAAAGAGAGTGAGATGCCAGCTCCTTTCATTCAGTCAGTAGCTTCAAACATTTCTGGTATATGAAAAACATGTTTTTCAATGGCAAAAATCAATGAATATTGTAAATGCACAAACAGTAATATCTCCACATTGCACGGTGCAATTCTGAAATTTTTAGCTTTTTCCTGTTAATCCTAGCATGATAAAGAAGATTCAAAGAGAGTGAGATGCCAGCTCCTTTCATTCAGTCAGTAGCTTCAAACATTTCTGGACGTTTTTCAATGGCAAAAATCAATGAATATTGTAAATGCACAAACAGTAATATCTCCACATTGCAAGGTGCAATTCTGAAATTTTTTGCTTTTTCCTGTTAATCCTAGCATGATAAAGAAGATTCAAAGAGAGTGAGATGCCAGCTCCTTTCATTCAGTCAGTAGCTTCAAACATTTCTGGTATATGAAAAACATGTTTTTCAATGGCAAAAATCAATGAATATTGTAAATGCACAAACAGTAATATCTCCACATTGCAAGGTGCAATTCTGAAATTTTTTGCTTTTTCCTGTTAATCCTAGCATGATAAAGAAGATTCAAAGAGAGTGAGATGCCAGCTCCTTTCATTCAGTCAGTAGCTTCAAACATTTCTGGTATATGAAAAACATGTTTTTCAATGGCAAAAATCAATGAATATTGTAAATGCACAAACAGTAATATCTCCACATTGCAAGGTGCAATTCTGAAATTTTTTGCTTTTTCCTGCTAATCCTAGCATGATAAAGAAGATTCAAAGAGAGTGAGATGCCAGCTCCTTTCAATCAGTCAGTAGCTTCAAACATTTCTGGTATATGAAAAACATGTTTTTCAACGGCAAAAATCAATGAATATTGTAAATGCACAAACAGTAATATCTCCACATTGCACGGTGCAATTCTGAAATTTTTAGCTTTTTCCTGTTAATCCTAGCATGATAAAGAAGATTCAAAGAGAGTGAGATGCCAGCTCCTTTCATTCAGTCAGTAGCTTCAAACATTTCTGGTATATGAAAAACATGTTTTTCAATGGCAAAAATCAATGAATATTGTAAATGCACAAACAGTAATATCTCCACATTGCAAGGTGCAATTCTGAAATTGTTTGCTTTTTCCTGCTAATCCTAGCATGATAAAGAAGATTCAGAGTGAGATGCCAGCTCCTTTCATTCAGTCAGTAGCTTCAAACATTTCTGGTATATGAAAAACGTTTTTCAATGGCAAAAATCAATGAATATTGTAAATGCACAAACAGTAATATCTCCACATTGCAAGGTGCAATTCTGAAATTTTTTGCTTTTTCCTGCTAATCCTAGCATGATAAAGAAGATTCAAAGAGAGTGAGATGCCAGCTCCTTTCAATCAGTCAGTAGCTTCAAACATTTCTGGTATATGAAAAACATGTTTTTCAAAGGCAAAAATCAATGAATATTGTAAATGCACAAACAGTAATATCTCCACATTGCACGGTGCAATTCTGAAATTTTTTGCTTTTTCCTGCTAATCCTAGCATGATAAAGAAGATTCAAAGAGAGTGAGATGCCAGCTCCTTTCATTCAGTCAGTAGCTTCAAACATTTCTGGTATATGAAAAACATGTTTTTCAATGGCAAAAATCAATGAATATTGTAAATGCACAAACAGTAATATCTCCACATTGCACGGTGCAATTCTGAAATTTTTAGCTTTTTCCTGTTAATCCTAGCATGATAAAGAAGATTCAAAGAGAGTGAGATGCCAGCTCCTTTCATTCAGTCAGTAGCTTCAAACATTTCTGGTATATGAAAAACATGTTTTTCAATGGCAAAAATCAATGAATATTGTAAATGCACAAACAGTAATATCTCCACATTGCAAGGTGCAATTCTGAAATTTTTTGCTTTTTCCTGCTAATCCTAGCATGATAAAGAAGATTCAAAGAGAGTGAGATGCCAGCTCCTTTCATTCAGTCAGTAGCTTCAAACATTTCTGGTATATGAAAAACATGTTTTTCAATGGCAAAAATCAATGAATATTGTAAATGCACAAACAGTAATATCTCCACATTGCACGGTGCAATTCTGAAATTTTTAGCTTTTTCCTGTTAATCCTAGCATGATAAAGAAGATTCAAAGAGAGTGAGATGCCAGCTCCTTTCATTCAGTCAGTAGCTTCAAACATTTCTGGTATATGAAAAACATGTTTTTCAATGGCAAAAATCAATGAATATTGTAAATGCACAAACAGTAATATCTCCACATTGCAAGGTGCAATTCTGAAATTTTTTGCTTTTTCCTGTTAATCCTAGCATGATAAAGAAGATTCAAAGAGAGTGAGATGCCAGCTCCTTTCATTCAGTCAGTAGCTTCAAACATTTCTGGTATATGAAAAACATGTTTTTCAATGGCAAAAATCAATGAATATTGTAAATGCACAAACAGTAATATCTCCACATTGCAAGGTGCAATTCTGAAATTTTTTGCTTTTTCCTGCTAATCCTAGCATGATAAAGAAGATTCAAAGAGAGTGAGATGCCAGCTCCTTTCATTCAGTCAGTAGCTTCAAACATTTCTGGTATATGAAAAACATGTTTTTCAATGGCATAAATCAATGAATATTGTAAATGCACAAACAGTAATATCTCCACATTGCAAGGTGCAATTCTGAAATTTTTTGCTTTTTCCTGCTAATCCTAGCATGATAAAGAAGATTCAAAGAGAGTGAGATGCCAGCTCCTTTCATTCAGTCAGTAGCTTCAAACATTTCTGGTATATGAAAAACATGTTTTTCAATGGCAAAATCAATGAATATTGTAAATGCACAAACAGTAATATCTCCACATTGCACGGTGCAATTCTGAAATTTTTTGCTTTTTCCTGTTAATCCTAGCATGATAAAGAAGATTCAAAGAGAGTGAGATGCCAGCTCCTTTCATTCAGTCAGTAGCTTCAAACATTTCTGGTATATGAAAAACATGTTTTTCAATGGCAAAAATCAATGAATATTGTAAATGCACAAACAGTAATATCTCCACATTGCAAGGTGCAATTCTGAAATTTTTTGCTTTTTCCTGCTAATCCTAGCATGATAAAGAAGATTCAAAGAGAGTGAGATGCCAGCTCCTTTCATTCAGTCAGTAGCTTCAAACATTTCTGGTATATGAAAAACATGTTTTTCAATGGCAAAAATCAATGAATATTGTAAATGCACAAACAGTAATATCTCCACATTGCACGGTGCAATTCTGAAATTTTTAGCTTTTTCCTGTTAATCCTAGCATGATAAAGAAGATTCAAAGAGAGTGAGATGCCAGCTCCTTTCATTCAGTCAGTAGCTTCAAACATTTCTGGTATATGAAAAACATGTTTTTCAATGGCAAAAATCAATGAATATTGTAAATGCACAAACAGTAATATCTCCACATTGCAAGGTGCAATTCTGAAATTTTTTGCTTTTTCCTGCTAATCCTAGCATGATAAAGAAGATTCAAAGAGAGTGAGATGCCAGCTCCTTTCATTCAGTCAGTAGCTTCAAACATTTCTGGTATATGAAAAACATGTTTTTCAATGGCAAAAATCAATGAATATTGTAAATGCACAAACAGTAATATCTCACATTGCACGGTGCAATTCTGAAATTTTTAGCTTTTTCCTGTTAATCCTAGCATGATAAAGAAGATTCAAAGAGAGTGAGATGCCAGCTCCTTTCATTCAGTCAGTAGCTTCAAACATTTCTGGTATATGAAAAACATGTTTTTCAATGGCAAAAATCAATGAATATTGTAAATGCACAAACAGTAATATCTCCACATTGCAAGGTGCAATTCTGAAATTTTTTGCTTTTTCCTGCTAATCCTAGCATGATAAAGAAGATTCAAAGAGAGTGAGATGCCAGCTCCTTTCATTCAGTCAGTAGCTTCAAACATTTCTGGTATATGAAAAACATGTTTTTCAATGGCAAAAATCAATGAATATTGTAAATGCACAAACAGTAATATCTCCACATTGCACGGTGAAATTGCAATTTCTTGAAATTTTTAGCTTTTTCCTGTTAATCCTAGCATGATAAAGAAGATTCAAAGAGAGTGAGATGCCAGCTCCTTTCATTCAGTCAGTAGCTTCAAACATTTCTGGTATATGAAAAACATGTTTTTCAATGGCAAAAATCAATGAATATTGTAAATGCACAAACAGTAATATCTCCACATTGCAAGGTGCAATTCTGAAATTTTTTGCTTTTTCCTGCTAATCCTAGCATGATAAAGAAGATTCAAAGAGAGTGAGATGCCAGCTCCTTTCATTCAGTCAGTAGCTTCAAACATTTCTGGTATATGAAAAACATGTTTTTCAATGGCAAAAATCAATGAATATTGTAAATGCACAAACAGTAATATCTCCACATTGCACGGTGCAATTCTGAAATTTTTAGCTTTTTCCTGTTAATCCTAGCATGATAAAGAAGATTCAAAGAGAGTGAGATGCCAGCTCCTTTCATTCAGTCAGTAGCTTCAAACATTTCTGGTATATGAAAAACATGTTTTTCAATGGCAAAAATCAATGAATATTGTAAATGCACAAACAGTAATATCTCCACATTGCAAGGTGCAATTCTGAAATTTTTTGCTTTTTCCTGTTAATCCTAGCATGATAAAGAAGATTCAAAGAGAGTGAGATGCCAGCTCCTTTCATTCAGTCAGTAGCTTCAAACATTTCTGGTATATGAAAAACATGTTTTTCAATGGCAAAAATCAATGAATATTGTAAATGCACAAACAGTAATATCTCCACATTGCAAGGTGCAATTCTGAAATTTTTTGCTTTTTCCTGCTAATCCTAGCATGATAAAGAAGATTCAAAGAGAGTGAGATGCCAGCTCCTTTCATTCAGTCAGTAGCTTCAAACATTTCTGGTATATGAAAAACATGTTTTTCAATGGCAAAAATCAATGAATATTGTAAATGCACAAACAGTAATATCTCCACATTGCACGGTGCAATTCTGAAATTTTTAGCTTTTTCCTGTTAATCCTAGCATGATAAAGAAGATTCAAAGAGAGTGAGATGCCAGCTCCTTTCATTCAGTCAGTAGCTTCAAACATTTCTGGTATATGAAAAACATGTTTTTCAATGGCAAAAATCAATGAATATTGTAAATGCACAAACAGTAATATCTCCACATTGCAAGGTGCAATTCTGAAATTGTTTGCTTTTTCCTGCTAATCCTAGCATGATAAAGAAGATTCAAGAGAGTGAGATGCCAGCTCCTTTCATTCAGTCAGTAGCTTCAAACATTTCTGGTATATGAAAAACATGTTTTTCAATGGCAAAAATCAATGAATATTGTAAATGCACAAACAGTAATATCTCCACATTGCAAGGTGCAATTCTGAAATTTTTAGCTTTTTCCTGCTAATCCTAGCATGATAAAGAAGATTCAAAGAGAGTGAGATGCCAGCTCCTTTCATTCAGTCAGTAGCTTCAAACATTTCTGGTATATGAAAAACATGTTTTTCAATGGCAAAAATCAATGAATATTGTAAATGCACAAACAGTAATATCTCCACATTGCAAGGTGCAATTCTGAAATTTTTTGCTTTTTCCTGCTAATCCTAGCATGATAAAGAAGATTCAAAGAGAGTGAGATGCCAGCTCCTTTCATTCAGTCAGTAGCTTCAAACATTTCTGGTATATGAAAAACATGTTTTTCAATGGCAAAAATCAATGAATATTGTAAATGCACAAACAGTAATATCTCCACATTGCACGGTGCAATTCTGAAATTTTTAGCTTTTTCCTGTTAATCCTAGCATGATAAAGAAGATTCAAAGAGAGTGAGATGCCAGCTCCTTTCATTCAGTCAGTAGCTTCAAACATTTCTGGTATATGAAAAACATGTTTTCAATGGCAAAAATCAATGAATATTGTAAATGCACAAACAGTAATATCTCCACATTGCAAGGTGCAATTCTGAAATTTTTTGCTTTTTCCTGCTAATCCTAGCATGATAAAGAAGATTCAAAGAGAGTGAGATGCCAGCTCCTTTCATTCAGTCAGTAGCTTCAAACATTTCTGGTATATGAAAAACATGTTTTTCAATGGCAAAAATCAATGAATATTGTAAATGCACAAACAGTAATATCTCCACATTGCACGGTGCAATTCTGAAATTTTTAGCTTTTTCCTGTTAATCCTAGCATGATAAAGAAGATTCAAAGAGAGTGAGATGCCAGCTCCTTTCATTCAGTCAGTAGCTTCAAACATTTCTGGTATATGAAAAACATGTTTTTCAATGGCAAAAATCAATGAATATTGTAAATGCACAAACAGTAATATCTCCACATTGCAAGGTGCAATTCTGAAATTTTTTGCTTTTTCCTGCTAATCCTAGCATGATAAAGAAGATTCAAAGAGAGTGAGATGCCAGCTCCTTTCATTCAGTCAGTAGCTTCAAACATTTCTGGTATATGAAAAACATGTTTTTCAATGGCAAAAATCAATGAATATTGTAAATGCACAAACAGTAATATCTCCACATTGCACGGTGCAATTCTGAAATTTTTAGCTTTTCCTGTTAATCCTAGCATGATAAAGAAGATTCAAAGAGAGTGAGATGCCAGCTCCTTTCATTCAGTCAGTAGCTCCAAACATTTCTGGTATATGAAAAACATGGTTTTTCAATGGCAAAAATCAATGAATATTGTAAATGCACAAACAGTAATATCTCCACATTGCAAGGTGCAATTCTGAAATTTTTTGCTTTTTCCTGCTAATCCTAGCATGATAAAGAAGATTCAAAGAGAGTGAGATGCCAGCTCTTTCATTCAGTCAGTAGCTTCAAACATTTCTGGTATATGAAAAACATGTTTTTCAATGGCAAAAATCAATGAATATTGTAAATGCACAAACAGTAATATCTCCACATTGCACGGTGCAATTCTGAAATTTTAGCTTTTTCCTGTTAATCCTAGCATGATAAAGAAGATTCAAAGAGAGTGAGATGCCAGCTCCTTTCATTCAGTCAGTAGCTTCCAAACATTTCTGGTATATGAAAAACATGTTTTTCAATGGCAAAAATCAATGAATATTGTAAATGCACAAACAGTAATATCTCCACATTGCAAGGTGCAATTCTGAAATTTTTTGCTTTTTCCTGCTAATCCTAGCATGATAAAGAAGATTCAAAGAGAGTGAGATGCCAGCTCCTTTCATTCAGTCAGTAGCTTCAAACATTTCTGGTATATGAAAAACATGTTTTTCAATGGCAAAAATCAATGAATATTGTAAATGCACAAACAGTAATATCTCCACATTGCACGGTGCAATTCTGAAATTTTTAGCTTTTTCCTGTTAATCCTAGCATGATAAAGAAGATTCAAAGAGAGTGAGATGCCAGCTCCTTTCATTCAGTCAGTAGCCTTCAAACATTTCTGGTATATGAAAAACATGTTTTTCAATGGCAAAAATCAATGAATATTGTAAATGCACAAACAGTAATATCTCCACATTGCAAGGTGCAATTCTGAAATTTTTTGCTTTTTCCTGCTAATCCTAGCATGATAAAGAAGATTCAAAGAGAGTGAGATGCCAGCTCCTTTCATTCAGTCAGTAGCTTCAAACATTTCTGGTATATGAAAAACATGTTTTTCAATGGCAAAAATCAATGAATATTGTAAATGCACAAACAGTAATATCTCCACATTGCACGGTGCAATTCTGAAATTTTTAGCTTTTTCCTGTTAATCCTAGCATGATAAAGAAGATTCAAAGAGAGTGAGATGCCAGCTCCTTTCATTCAGTCAGTAGCTTCAAACATTTCTGGTTATATGAAAAACTGTTTTTCAATGGCAAAAATCAATGAATATTGTAAATGCACAAACAGTAATATCTCCACATTGCAAGGTGCAATTCTGAAATTTTTTGCTTTTTCCTGCTAATCCTAGCATGATAAAGAAGATTCAAAGAGAGTGAGATGCCAGCTCCTTTCATTCAGTCAGTAGCTTCAAACATTTCTGGTATATGAAAAACATGTTTTTCAATGGCAAAAATCAATGAATATTGTAAATGCACAAACAGTAATATCTCCACATTGCACGGTGCAATTCTGAAATTTTTAGCTTTTTCCTGTTAATCCTAGCATGATAAAGAAGATTCAAAGAGATGAGATGCCAGCTCCTTTCATTCAGTCAGTAGCTTCAAACATTTCTGGTATATGAAAAACATGTTTTCATGGCAAAAATCAATGAATATTGTAAATGCACAAACAGTAATATCTCCACATTGCAAAGGTGCAATTCTGAAATTTTTTGCTTTTTCCTGCTAATCCTAGCATGATAAAGGAAGATTCAAAGAGAGTGAGATGCCAGCTCCTTTCATTCAGTCAGTAGCTTCAAACATTTCTGGTATATGAAAAACATGTTTTTCAATGGCAAAAATCCATGAATATTGTAAATGCACAAACAGTAATATCTCCACATTGCACGGTGCAATTCTGAAATTTTTAGCTTTTTCCTGTTAATCCTAGCATGATAAAGAAGATTCAAAGAGAGTGAGATGCCAGCTCCTTTCATTCAGTCAGTAGCTTCAAACATTTCTGGTATATGAAGAAACATGTTTTTCAATGGCAAAAATCAATGAATATTGTAAATGCACAAACAGTAATATCTCCACATTGCAAGGTGCAATCTCTCTGAAATTGGTGCTTTTTCCTAATCCTGCATGATAAAGAAGAATTAAGAGTGAGATGCCAGCTCCTTTCATTCAGTCATTAGCTTCAAACATTTTGGTTATGAAAAAGTTTTTAATGGCAAAAACAATGAATTAAATGCAAAATTTTGGCATGATAAGAGATCAAGAGGTGAGATGCCAGTCCTTTCAATCAGTCAGTAGCTTCAACTTTCTGGTATATGAAAAACATGTTTTTCAATGGCAAAAATCAATGAATATTGTAAATGCACAAACAGTAATATCTCCACATTGCAAGGTGCA
>NW_027371148.1:0-30289 GCF_046119375.1 Phyllobates terribilis | reverse complement strand
TTGCCATTGAAAAACGTCCAGAAATGTTTGAAGCTACTGACTGAATGAAAGGAGCTGGCATCTCACTCTCTTTGAATCTTCTTTATCATGCTAGGATTAGCAGGAAAAAGCAAAAAATTTCAGAATTGCACCGTGCAATGTGGAGATATTACTGTTTGTGCATTTACAATATTCATTGATTTTTGCCATTGAAAAACATGTTTTTCATATACCAGAAATGTTTGAAGCTACTGACTGAATGAAAGGAGCTGGCATCTCACTCTCTTTGAATCTTCTTTATCATGCTAGGATTAACAGGAAAAAGCTAAAAATTTCAGAATTGCACCGTGCAATGTGGAGATATTACTGTTTGTGCATTTACAATATTCATTGATTTTTGCCATTGAAAAACGTCCAGAAATGTTTGAAGCTACTGACTGAATGAAAGGAGCTGGCATCTCACTCTCTTTGAATCTTCTTTATCATGCTAGGATTAACAGGAAAAAGCTAAAAATTTCAGAATTGCACCGTGCAATGTGGAGATATTACTGTTTGTGCATTTACAATATTCATTGATTTTTGCCATTGAAAAACATGTTTTTCATATACCAGAAATGTTTGAAGCTACTGACTGAATGAAAGGAGCTGGCATCTCACTCTCTTTGAATCTTCTTTATCATGCTAGGATTAACAGGAAAAAGCTAAAAATTTCAGAATTGCACCGTGCAATGTGGAGATATTACTGTTTGTGCATTTACAATATTCATTGATTTTTGCCATTGAAAAACATGTTTTTCATATACCAGAAATGTTTGAAGCTACTGACTGAATGAAAGGAGCTGGCATCTCACTCTCTTTGAATCTTCTTTATCATGCTAGGATTAACAGGAAAAAGCTAAAAATTTCAGAATTGCACCGTGCAATGTGGAGATATTACTGTTTGTGCATTTACAATATTCATTGATTTTTGCCATTGAAAAACGTCCAGAAATGTTTGAAGCTACTGACTGAATGAAAGGAGCTGGCATCTCACTCTCTTTGAATCTTCTTTATCATGCTAGGATTAACAGGAAAAAGCTAAAAATTTCAGAATTGCACCGTGCAATGTGGAGATATTACTGTTTGTGCATTTACAATATTCATTGATTTTTGCCATTGAAAAACATGTTTTTCATATACCAGAAATGTTTGAAGCTACTGACTGAATGAAAGGAGCTGGCATCTCACTCTCTTTGAATCTTCTTTATCATGCTAGGATTAACAGGAAAAAGCTAAAAATTTCAGAATTGCACCGTGCAATGTGGAGATATTACTGTTTGTGCATTTACAATATTCATTGATTTTTGCCATTGAAAAACGTCCAGAAATGTTTGAAGCTACTGACTGAATGAAAGGAGCTGGCATCTCACTCTCTTTGAATCTTCTTTATCATGCTAGGATTAACAGGAAAAAGCTAAAAATTTCAGAATTGCACCGTGCAATGTGGAGATATTACTGTTTGTGCATTTACAATATTCATTGATTTTTGCCATTGAAAAACATGTTTTTCATATACCAGAAATGTTTGAAGCTACTGACTGAATGAAAGGAGCTGGCATCTCACTCTCTTTGAATCTTCTTTATCATGCTAGGATTAGCAGGAAAAAGCAAAAAATTTCAGAATTGCACCGTGCAATGTGGAGATATTACTGTTTGTGCATTTACAATATTCATTGATTTTTGCCATTGAAAAACATGTTTTTCATATACCAGAAATGTTTGAAGCTACTGACTGAATGAAAGGAGCTGGCATCTCACTCTCTTTGAATCTTCTTTATCATGCTAGGATTAACAGGAAAAAGCTAAAAATTTCAGAATTGCACCGTGCAATGTGGAGATATTACTGTTTGTGCATTTACAATATTCATTGATTTTTGCCATTGAAAAACATGTTTTTCATATACCAGAAATGTTTGAAGCTACTGACTGAATGAAAGGAGCTGGCATCTCACTCTCTTTGAATCTTCTTTATCATGCTAGGATTAACAGGAAAAAGCTAAAAATTTCAGAATTGCACCGTGCAATGTGGAGATATTACTGTTTGTGCATTTACAATATTCATTGATTTTTGCCATTGAAAAACGTCCAGAAATGTTTGAAGCTACTGACTGAATGAAAGGAGCTGGCATCTCACTCTCTTTGAATCTTCTTTATCATGCTAGGATTAACAGGAAAAAGCAAAAAATTTCAGAATTGCACCGTGCAATGTGGAGATATTACTGTTTGTGCATTTACAATATTCATTGATTTTTGCCATTGAAAAACATGTTTTTCATATACCAGAAATGTTTGAAGCTACTGACTGAATGAAAGGAGCTGGCATCTCACTCTCTTTGAATCTTCTTTATCATGCTAGGATTAGCAGGAAAAAGCTAAAAATTTCAGAATTGCACCGTGCAATGTGGAGATATTACTGTTTGTGCATTTACAATATTCATTGATTTTTGCCATTGAAAAACGTCCAGAAATGTTTGAAGCTACTGACTGAATGAAAGGAGCTGGCATCTCACTCTCTTTGAATCTTCTTTATCATGCTAGGATTAACAGGAAAAAGCTAAAAATTTCAGAATTGCACCGTGCAATGTGGAGATATTACTGTTTGTGCATTTACAATATTCATTGATTTTTGCCATTGAAAAACATGTTTTTCATATACCAGAAATGTTTGAAGCTACTGACTGAATGAAAGGAGCTGGCATCTCACTCTCTTTGAATCTTCTTTATCATGCTAGGATTAACAGGAAAAAGCTAAAAATTTCAGAATTGCACCGTGCAATGTGGAGATATTACTGTTTGTGCATTTACAATATTCATTGATTTTTGCCATTGAAAAACATGTTTTTCATATACCAGAAATGTTTGAAGCTACTGACTGAATGAAAGGAGCTGGCATCTCACTCTCTTTGAATCTTCTTTATCATGCTAGGATTAACAGGAAAAAGCTAAAAATTTCAGAATTGCACCGTGCAATGTGGAGATATTACTGTTTGTGCATTTACAATATTCATTGATTTTTGCCATTGAAAAACATGTTTTTCATATACCAGAAATGTTTGAAGCTACTGACTGAATGAAAGGAGCTGGCATCTCACTCTCTTTGAATCTTCTTTATCATGCTAGGATTAACAGGAAAAAGCTAAAAATTTCAGAATTGCACCGTGCAATGTGGAGATATTACTGTTTGTGCATTTACAATATTCATTGATTTTTGCCATTGAAAAACATGTTTTTCATATACCAGAAATGTTTGAAGCTACTGACTGAATGAAAGGAGCTGGCATCTCACTCTCTTTGAATCTTCTTTATCATGCTAGGATTAACAGGAAAAAGCTAAAAATTTCAGAATTGCACCGTGCAATGTGGAGATATTACTGTTTGTGCATTTACAATATTCATTGATTTTTGCCATTGAAAAACGTCCAGAAATGTTTGAAGCTACTGACTGAATGAAAGGAGCTGGCATCTCACTCTCTTTGAATCTTCTTTATCATGCTAGGATTAGCAGGAAAAAGCAAAAAATTTCAGAATTGCACCGTGCAATGTGGAGATATTACTGTTTGTGCATTTACAATATTCATTGATTTTTGCCATTGAAAAACGTCCAGAAATGTTTGAAGCTACTGACTGAATGAAAGGAGCTGGCATCTCACTCTCTTTGAATCTTCTTTATCATGCTAGGATTAACAGGAAAAAGCTAAAAATTTCAGAATTGCACCGTGCAATGTGGAGATATTACTGTTTGTGCATTTACAATATTCATTGATTTTTGCCATTGAAAAACATGTTTTTCATATACCAGAAATGTTTGAAGCTACTGACTGAATGAAAGGAGCTGGCATCTCACTCTCTTTGAATCTTCTTTATCATGCTAGGATTAACAGGAAAAAGCTAAAAATTTCAGAATTGCACCGTGCAATGTGGAGATATTACTGTTTGTGCATTTACAATATTCATTGATTTTTGCCATTGAAAAACATGTTTTTCATATACCAGAAATGTTTGAAGCTACTGACTGAATGAAAGGAGCTGGCATCTCACTCTCTTTGAATCTTCTTTATCATGCTAGGATTAACAGGAAAAAGCTAAAAATTTCAGAATTGCACCGTGCAATGTGGAGATATTACTGTTTGTGCATTTACAATATTCATTGATTTTTGCCATTGAAAAACATGTTTTTCATATACCAGAAATGTTTGAAGCTACTGACTGAATGAAAGGAGCTGGCATCTCACTCTCTTTGAATCTTCTTTATCATGCTAGGATTAACAGGAAAAAGCTAAAAATTTCAGAATTGCACCGTGCAATGTGGAGATATTACTGTTTGTGCATTTACAATATTCATTGATTTTTGCCATTGAAAAACATGTTTTTCATATACCAGAAATGTTTGAAGCTACTGACTGAATGAAAGGAGCTGGCATCTCACTCTCTTTGAATCTTCTTTATCATGCTAGGATTAGCAGGAAAAAGCAAAAAATTTCAGAATTGCACCGTGCAATGTGGAGATATTACTGTTTGTGCATTTACAATATTCATTGATTTTTGCCATTGAAAAACGTCCAGAAATGTTTGAAGCTACTGACTGAATGAAAGGAGCTGGCATCTCACTCTCTTTGAATCTTCTTTATCATGCTAGGATTAACAGGAAAAAGCTAAAAATTTCAGAATTGCACCGTGCAATGTGGAGATATTACTGTTTGTGCATTTACAATATTCATTGATTTTTGCCATTGAAAAACATGTTTTTCATATACCAGAAATGTTTGAAGCTACTGACTGAATGAAAGGAGCTGGCATCTCACTCTCTTTGAATCTTCTTTATCATGTTAGGATTAGCAGGAAAAAGCTAAAAATTTCAGAATTGCACCGTGCAATGTGGAGATATTACTGTTTGTGCATTTACAATATTCATTGATTTTTGCCATTGAAAAACGTCCAGAAATGTTTGAAGCTACTGACTGAATGAAAGGAGCTGGCATCTCACTCTCTTTGAATCTTCTTTATCATGCTAGGATTAGCAGGAAAAAGCAAAAAATTTCAGAATTGCACCGTGCAATGTGGAGATATTACTGTTTGTGCATTTACAATATTCATTGATTTTTGCCATTGAAAAACGTCCAGAAATGTTTGAAGCTACTGACTGAATGAAAGGAGCTGGCATCTCACTCTCTTTGAATCTTCTTTATCATGCTAGGATTAACAGGAAAAAGCTAAAAATTTCAGAATTGCACCGTGCAATGTGGAGATATTACTGTTTGTGCATTTACAATATTCATTGATTTTTGCCATTGAAAAACATGTTTTTCATATACCAGAAATGTTTGAAGCTACTGACTGAATGAAAGGAGCTGGCATCTCACTCTCTTTGAATCTTCTTTATCATGCTAGGATTAACAGGAAAAAGCTAAAAATTTCAGAATTGCACCGTGCAATGTGGAGATATTACTGTTTGTGCATTTACAATATTCATTGATTTTTGCCATTGAAAAACGTCCAGAAATGTTTGAAGCTACTGACTGAATGAAAGGAGCTGGCATCTCACTCTCTTTGAATCTTCTTTATCATGCTAGGATTAGCAGGAAAAAGCAAAAAATTTCAGAATTGCACCGTGCAATGTGGAGATATTACTGTTTGTGCATTTACAATATTCATTGATTTTTGCCATTGAAAAACGTCCAGAAATGTTTGAAGCTACTGACTGAATGAAAGGAGCTGGCATCTCACTCTCTTTGAATCTTCTTTATCATGCTAGGATTAACAGGAAAAAGCTAAAAATTTCAGAATTGCACCGTGCAATGTGGAGATATTACTGTTTGTGCATTTACAATATTCATTGATTTTTGCCATTGAAAAACATGTTTTTCATATACCAGAAATGTTTGAAGCTACTGACTGAATGAAAGGAGCTGGCATCTCACTCTCTTTGAATCTTCTTTATCATGCTAGGATTAACAGGAAAAAGCTAAAAATTTCAGAATTGCACCGTGCAATGTGGAGATATTACTGTTTGTGCATTTACAATATTCATTGATTTTTGCCATTGAAAAACATGTTTTTCATATACCAGAAATGTTTGAAGCTACTGACTGAATGAAAGGAGCTGGCATCTCACTCTCTTTGAATCTTCTTTATCATGCTAGGATTAACAGGAAAAAGCTAAAAATTTCAGAATTGCACCGTGCAATGTGGAGATATTACTGTTTGTGCATTTACAATATTCATTGATTTTTGCCATTGAAAAACATGTTTTTCATATACCAGAAATGTTTGAAGCTACTGACTGAATGAAAGGAGCTGGCATCTCACTCTCTTTGAATCTTCTTTATCATGCTAGGATTAGCAGGAAAAAGCAAAAAATTTCAGAATTGCACCGTGCAATGTGGAGATATTACTGTTTGTGCATTTACAATATTCATTGATTTTTGCCATTGAAAAACGTCCAGAAATGTTTGAAGCTACTGACTGAATGAAAGGAGCTGGCATCTCACTCTCTTTGAATCTTCTTTATCATGCTAGGATTAACAGGAAAAAGCTAAAAATTTCAGAATTGCACCGTGCAATGTGGAGATATTACTGTTTGTGCATTTACAATATTCATTGATTTTTGCCATTGAAAAACATGTTTTTCATATACCAGAAATGTTTGAAGCTACTGACTGAATGAAAGGAGCTGGCATCTCACTCTCTTTGAATCTTCTTTATCATGTTAGGATTAGCAGGAAAAAGCTAAAAATTTCAGAATTGCACCGTGCAATGTGGAGATATTACTGTTTGTGCATTTACAATATTCATTGATTTTTGCCATTGAAAAACGTCCAGAAATGTTTGAAGCTACTGACTGAATGAAAGGAGCTGGCATCTCACTCTCTTTGAATCTTCTTTATCATGCTAGGATTAGCAGGAAAAAGCAAAAAATTTCAGAATTGCACCGTGCAATGTGGAGATATTACTGTTTGTGCATTTACAATATTCATTGATTTTTGCCATTGAAAAACGTCCAGAAATGTTTGAAGCTACTGACTGAATGAAAGGAGCTGGCATCTCACTCTCTTTGAATCTTCTTTATCATGCTAGGATTAACAGGAAAAAGCTAAAAATTTCAGAATTGCACCGTGCAATGTGGAGATATTACTGTTTGTGCATTTACAATATTCATTGATTTTTGCCATTGAAAAACATGTTTTTCATATACCAGAAATGTTTGAAGCTACTGACTGAATGAAAGGAGCTGGCATCTCACTCTCTTTGAATCTTCTTTATCATGCTAGGATTAACAGGAAAAAGCAAAAAATTTCAGAATTGCACCGTGCAATGTGGAGATATTACTGTTTGTGCATTTACAATATTCATTGATTTTTGCCATTGAAAAACGTCCAGAAATGTTTGAAGCTACTGACTGAATGAAAGGAGCTGGCATCTCACTCTCTTTGAATCTTCTTTATCATGCTAGGATTAACAGGAAAAAGCAAAAAATTTCAGAATTGCACCGTGCAATGTGGAGATATTACTGTTTGTGCATTTACAATATTCATTGATTTTTGCCATTGAAAAACGTCCAGAAATGTTTGAAGCTACTGACTGAATGAAAGGAGCTGGCATCTCACTCTCTTTGAATCTTCTTTATCATGCTAGGATTAACAGGAAAAAGCTAAAAATTTCAGAATTGCACCGTGCAATGTGGAGATATTACTGTTTGTGCATTTACAATATTCATTGATTTTTGCCATTGAAAAACATGTTTTTCATATACCAGAAATGTTTGAAGCTACTGACTGAATGAAAGGAGCTGGCATCTCACTCTCTTTGAATCTTCTTTATCATGCTAGGATTAACAGGAAAAAGCTAAAAATTTCAGAATTGCACCGTGCAATGTGGAGATATTACTGTTTGTGCATTTACAATATTCATTGATTTTTGCCATTGAAAAACATGTTTTTCATATACCAGAAATGTTTGAAGCTACTGACTGAATGAAAGGAGCTGGCATCTCACTCTCTTTGAATCTTCTTTATCATGCTAGGATTAACAGGAAAAAGCTAAAAATTTCAGAATTGCACCGTGCAATGTGGAGATATTACTGTTTGTGCATTTACAATATTCATTGATTTTTGCCATTGAAAAACATGTTTTTCATATACCAGAAATGTTTGAAGCTACTGACTGAATGAAAGGAGCTGGCATCTCACTCTCTTTGAATCTTCTTTATCATGCTAGGATTAACAGGAAAAAGCTAAAAATTTCAGAATTGCACCGTGCAATGTGGAGATATTACTGTTTGTGCATTTACAATATTCATTGATTTTTGCCATTGAAAAACATGTTTTTCATATACCAGAAATGTTTGAAGCTACTGACTGAATGAAAGGAGCTGGCATCTCACTCTCTTTGAATCTTCTTTATCATGCTAGGATTAACAGGAAAAAGCTAAAAATTTCAGAATTGCACCGTGCAATGTGGAGATATTACTGTTTGTGCATTTACAATATTCATTGATTTTTGCCATTGAAAAACGTCCAGAAATGTTTGAAGCTACTGACTGAATGAAAGGAGCTGGCATCTCACTCTCTTTGAATCTTCTTTATCATGCTAGGATTAACAGGAAAAAGCAAAAAATTTCAGAATTGCACCGTGCAATGTGGAGATATTACTGTTTGTGCATTTACAATATTCATTGATTTTTGCCATTGAAAAACATGTTTTTCATATACCAGAAATGTTTGAAGCTACTGACTGAATGAAAGGAGCTGGCATCTCACTCTCTTTGAATCTTCTTTATCATGCTAGGATTAACAGGAAAAAGCTAAAAATTTCAGAATTGCACCGTGCAATGTGGAGATATTACTGTTTGTGCATTTACAATATTCATTGATTTTTGCCATTGAAAAACGTCCAGAAATGTTTGAAGCTACTGACTGAATGAAAGGAGCTGGCATCTCACTCTCTTTGAATCTTCTTTATCATGCTAGGATTAACAGGAAAAAGCTAAAAATTTCAGAATTGCACCGTGCAATGTGGAGATATTACTGTTTGTGCATTTACAATATTCATTGATTTTTGCCATTGAAAAACATGTTTTTCATATACCAGAAATGTTTGAAGCTACTGACTGAATGAAAGGAGCTGGCATCTCACTCTCTTTGAATCTTCTTTATCATGCTAGGATTAGCAGGAAAAAGCAAAAAATTTCAGAATTGCACCGTGCAATGTGGAGATATTACTGTTTGTGCATTTACAATATTCATTGATTTTTGCCATTGAAAAACGTCCAGAAATGTTTGAAGCTACTGACTGAATGAAAGGAGCTGGCATCTCACTCTCTTTGAATCTTCTTTATCATGCTAGGATTAACAGGAAAAAGCTAAAAATTTCAGAATTGCACCGTGCAATGTGGAGATATTACTGTTTGTGCATTTACAATATTCATTGATTTTTGCCATTGAAAAACATGTTTTTCATATACCAGAAATGTTTGAAGCTACTGACTGAATGAAAGGAGCTGGCATCTCACTCTCTTTGAATCTTCTTTATCATGCTAGGATTAACAGGAAAAAGCTAAAAATTTCAGAATTGCACCGTGCAATGTGGAGATATTACTGTTTGTGCATTTACAATATTCATTGATTTTTGCCATTGAAAAACATGTTTTTCATATACCAGAAATGTTTGAAGCTACTGACTGAATGAAAGGAGCTGGCATCTCACTCTCTTTGAATCTTCTTTATCATGCTAGGATTAACAGGAAAAAGCTAAAAATTTCAGAATTGCACCGTGCAATGTGGAGATATTACTGTTTGTGCATTTACAATATTCATTGATTTTTGCCATTGAAAAACATGTTTTTCATATACCAGAAATGTTTGAAGCTACTGACTGAATGAAAGGAGCTGGCATCTCACTCTCTTTGAATCTTCTTTATCATGCTAGGATTAGCAGGAAAAAGCAAAAAATTTCAGAATTGCACCGTGCAATGTGGAGATATTACTGTTTGTGCATTTACAATATTCATTGATTTTTGCCATTGAAAAACGTCCAGAAATGTTTGAAGCTACTGACTGAATGAAAGGAGCTGGCATCTCACTCTCTTTGAATCTTCTTTATCATGCTAGGATTAACAGGAAAAAGCTAAAAATTTCAGAATTGCACCGTGCAATGTGGAGATATTACTGTTTGTGCATTTACAATATTCATTGATTTTTGCCATTGAAAAACATGTTTTTCATATACCAGAAATGTTTGAAGCTACTGACTGAATGAAAGGAGCTGGCATCTCACTCTCTTTGAATCTTCTTTATCATGTTAGGATTAGCAGGAAAAAGCTAAAAATTTCAGAATTGCACCGTGCAATGTGGAGATATTACTGTTTGTGCATTTACAATATTCATTGATTTTTGCCATTGAAAAACATGTTTTTCATATACCAGAAATGTTTGAAGCTACTGACTGAATGAAAGGAGCTGGCATCTCACTCTCTTTGAATCTTCTTTATCATGCTAGGATTAACAGGAAAAAGCTAAAAATTTCAGAATTGCACCGTGCAATGTGGAGATATTACTGTTTGTGCATTTACAATATTCATTGATTTTTGCCATTGAAAAACATGTTTTTCATATACCAGAAATGTTTGAAGCTACTGACTGAATGAAAGGAGCTGGCATCTCACTCTCTTTGAATCTTCTTTATCATGCTAGGATTAGCAGGAAAAAGCAAAAAATTTCAGAATTGCACCGTGCAATGTGGAGATATTACTGTTTGTGCATTTACAATATTCATTGATTTTTGCCATTGAAAAACGTCCAGAAATGTTTGAAGCTACTGACTGAATGAAAGGAGCTGGCATCTCACTCTCTTTGAATCTTTATCATGCTAGGATTAACAGGAAAAAGCTAAAAATTTCAGAATTGCACCGTGCAATGTGGAGATATTACTGTTTGTGCATTTACAATATTCATTGATTTTTGCCATTGAAAAACATGTTTTTCATATACCAGAAATGTTTGAAGCTACTGACTGAATGAAAGGAGCTGGCATCTCACTCTCTTTGAATCTTCTTTATCATGTTAGGATTAGCAGGAAAAAGCTAAAAATTTCAGAATTGCACCGTGCAATGTGGAGATATTACTGTTTGTGCATTTACAATATTCATTGATTTTTGCCATTGAAAAACATGTTTTTCATATACCAGAAATGTTTGAAGCTACTGACTGAATGAAAGGAGCTGGCATCTCACTCTCTTTGAATCTTCTTTATCATGCTAGGATTAACAGGAAAAAGCTAAAAATTTCAGAATTGCACCGTGCAATGTGGAGATATTACTGTTTGTGCATTTACAATATTCATTGATTTTTGCCATTGAAAAACATGTTTTTCATATACCAGAAATGTTTGAAGCTACTGACTGAATGAAAGGAGCTGGCATCTCACTCTCTTTGAATCTTCTTTATCATGCTAGGATTAGCAGGAAAAAGCAAAAAATTTCAGAATTGCACCGTGCAATGTGGAGATATTACTGTTTGTGCATTTACAATATTCATTGATTTTTGCCATTGAAAAACGTCCAGAAATGTTTGAAGCTACTGACTGAATGAAAGGAGCTGGCATCTCACTCTCTTTGAATCTTCTTTATCATGCTAGGATTAACAGGAAAAAGCTAAAAATTTCAGAATTGCACCGTGCAATGTGGAGATATTACTGTTTGTGCATTTACAATATTCATTGATTTTTGCCATTGAAAAACATGTTTTTCATATACCAGAAATGTTTGAAGCTACTGACTGAATGAAAGGAGCTGGCATCTCACTCTCTTTGAATCTTCTTTATCATGTTAGGATTAGCAGGAAAAAGCTAAAAATTTCAGAATTGCACCGTGCAATGTGGAGATATTACTGTTTGTGCATTTACAATATTCATTGATTTTTGCCATTGAAAAACATGTTTTTCATATACCAGAAATGTTTGAAGCTACTGACTGAATGAAAGGAGCTGGCATCTCACTCTCTTTGAATCTTCTTTATCATGCTAGGATTAACAGGAAAAAGCTAAAAATTTCAGAATTGCACCGTGCAATGTGGAGATATTACTGTTTGTGCATTTACAATATTCATTGATTTTTGCCATTGAAAAACATGTTTTTCATATACCAGAAATGTTTGAAGCTACTGACTGAATGAAAGGAGCTGGCATCTCACTCTCTTTGAATCTTCTTTATCATGCTAGGATTAGCAGGAAAAAGCAAAAAATTTCAGAATTGCACCGTGCAATGTGGAGATATTACTGTTTGTGCATTTACAATATTCATTGATTTTTGCCATTGAAAAACGTCCAGAAATGTTTGAAGCTACTGACTGAATGAAAGGAGCTGGCATCTCACTCTCTTTGAATCTTTATCATGCTAGGATTAACAGGAAAAAGCTAAAAATTTCAGAATTGCACCGTGCAATGTGGAGATATTACTGTTTGTGCATTTACAATATTCATTGATTTTTGCCATTGAAAAACATGTTTTTCATATACCAGAAATGTTTGAAGCTACTGACTGAATGAAAGGAGCTGGCATCTCACTCTCTTTGAATCTTCTTTATCATGTTAGGATTAGCAGGAAAAAGCTAAAAATTTCAGAATTGCACCGTGCAATGTGGAGATATTACTGTTTGTGCATTTACAATATTCATTGATTTTTGCCATTGAAAAACGTCCAGAAATGTTTGAAGCTACTGACTGAATGAAAGGAGCTGGCATCTCACTCTCTTTGAATGTTCTTTATCATGCTAGGATTAGCAGGAAAAAGCAAAAAATTTCAGAATTGCACCGTGCAATGTGGAGATATTACTGTTTGTGCATTTACAATATTCATTGATTTTTGCCATTGAAAAACGTCCAGAAATGTTTGAAGCTACTGACTGAATGAAAGGAGCTGGCATCTCACTCTCTTTGAATCTTCTTTATCATGCTAGGATTAACAGGAAAAAGCTAAAAATTTCAGAATTGCACCGTGCAATGTGGAGATATTACTGTTTGTGCATTTACAATATTCATTGATTTTTGCCATTGAAAAACATGTTTTTCATATACCAGAAATGTTTGAAGCTACTGACTGAATGAAAGGAGCTGGCATCTCACTCTCTTTGAATCTTCTTTATCATGCTAGGATTAACAGGAAAAAGCTAAAAATTTCAGAATTGCACCGTGCAATGTGGAGATATTACTGTTTGTGCATTTACAATATTCATTGATTTTTGCCATTGAAAAACATGTTTTTCATATACCAGAAATGTTTGAAGCTACTGACTGAATGAAAGGAGCTGGCATCTCACTCTCTTTGAATCTTCTTTATCATGCTAGGATTAGCAGGAAAAAGCAAAAAATTTCAGAATTGCACCGTGCAATGTGGAGATATTACTGTTTGTGCATTTACAATATTCATTGATTTTTGCCATTGAAAAACGTCCAGAAATGTTTGAAGCTACTGACTGAATGAAAGGAGCTGGCATCTCACTCTCTTTGAATCTTCTTTATCATGCTAGGATTAACAGGAAAAAGCTAAAAATTTCAGAATTGCACCGTGCAATGTGGAGATATTACTGTTTGTGCATTTACAATATTCATTGATTTTTGCCATTGAAAAACATGTTTTTCATATACCAGAAATGTTTGAAGCTACTGACTGAATGAAAGGAGCTGGCATCTCACTCTCTTTGAATCTTCTTTATCATGTTAGGATTAGCAGGAAAAAGCTAAAAATTTCAGAATTGCACCGTGCAATGTGGAGATATTACTGTTTGTGCATTTACAATATTCATTGATTTTTGCCATTGAAAAACGTCCAGAAATGTTTGAAGCTACTGACTGAATGAAAGGAGCTGGCATCTCACTCTCTTTGAATCTTCTTTATCATGCTAGGATTAGCAGGAAAAAGCAAAAAATTTCAGAATTGCACCGTGCAATGTGGAGATATTACTGTTTGTGCATTTACAATATTCATTGATTTTTGCCATTGAAAAACGTCCAGAAATGTTTGAAGCTACTGACTGAATGAAAGGAGCTGGCATCTCACTCTCTTTGAATCTTCTTTATCATGCTAGGATTAACAGGAAAAAGCTAAAAATTTCAGAATTGCACCGTGCAATGTGGAGATATTACTGTTTGTGCATTTACAATATTCATTGATTTTTGCCATTGAAAAACATGTTTTTCATATACCAGAAATGTTTGAAGCTACTGACTGAATGAAAGGAGCTGGCATCTCACTCTCTTTGAATCTTCTTTATCATGCTAGGATTAACAGGAAAAAGCAAAAAATTTCAGAATTGCACCGTGCAATGTGGAGATATTACTGTTTGTGCATTTACAATATTCATTGATTTTTGCCATTGAAAAACGTCCAGAAATGTTTGAAGCTACTGACTGAATGAAAGGAGCTGGCATCTCACTCTCTTTGAATCTTCTTTATCATGCTAGGATTAACAGGAAAAAGCAAAAAATTTCAGAATTGCACCGTGCAATGTGGAGATATTACTGTTTGTGCATTTACAATATTCATTGATTTTTGCCATTGAAAAACGTCCAGAAATGTTTGAAGCTACTGACTGAATGAAAGGAGCTGGCATCTCACTCTCTTTGAATCTTCTTTATCATGCTAGGATTAACAGGAAAAAGCTAAAAATTTCAGAATTGCACCGTGCAATGTGGAGATATTACTGTTTGTGCATTTACAATATTCATTGATTTTTGCCATTGAAAAACATGTTTTTCATATACCAGAAATGTTTGAAGCTACTGACTGAATGAAAGGAGCTGGCATCTCACTCTGAATCTTCTTTATCATGCTAGGATTAACAGGAAAAAGCTAAAAATTTCAGAATTGCACCGTGCAATGTGGAGATATTACTGTTTGTGCATTTACAATATTCATTGATTTTTGCCATTGAAAAACATGTTTTTCATATACCAGAAATGTTTGAAGCTACTGACTGAATGAAAGGAGCTGGCATCTCACTCTCTTTGAATCTTCTTTATCATGCTAGGATTAACAGGAAAAAGCTAAAAATTTCAGAATTGCACCGTGCAATGTGGAGATATTACTGTTTGTGCATTTACAATATTCATTGATTTTTGCCATTGAAAAACATGTTTTTCATATACCAGAAATGTTTGAAGCTACTGACTGAATGAAAGGAGCTGGCATCTCACTCTCTTTGAATCTTCTTTATCATGCTAGGATTAACAGGAAAAAGCTAAAAATTTCAGAATTGCACCGTGCAATGTGGAGATATTACTGTTTGTGCATTTACAATATTCATTGATTTTTGCCATTGAAAAACATGTTTTTCATATACCAGAAATGTTTGAAGCTACTGACTGAATGAAAGGAGCTGGCATCTCACTCTCTTTGAATCTTCTTTATCATGCTAGGATTAACAGGAAAAAGCTAAAAATTTCAGAATTGCACCGTGCAATGTGGAGATATTACTGTTTGTGCATTTACAATATTCATTGATTTTTGCCATTGAAAAACATGTTTTTCATATACCAGAAATGTTTGAAGCTACTGACTGAATGAAAGGAGCTGGCATCTCACTCTCTTTGAATCTTCTTTATCATGCTAGGATTAACAGGAAAAAGCTAAAAATTTCAGAATTGCACCGTGCAATGTGGAGATATTACTGTTTGTGCATTTACAATATTCATTGATTTTTGCCATTGAAAAACGTCCAGAAATGTTTGAAGCTACTGACTGAATGAAAGGAGCTGGCATCTCACTCTCTTTGAATCTTCTTTATCATGCTAGGATTAACAGGAAAAAGCTAAAAATTTCAGAATTGCACCGTGCAATGTGGAGATATTACTGTTTGTGCATTTACAATATTCATTGATTTTTGCCATTGAAAAACATGTTTTTCATATACCAGAAATGTTTGAAGCTACTGACTGAATGAAAGGAGCTGGCATCTCACTCTCTTTGAATCTTCTTTATCATGCTAGGATTAACAGGAAAAAGCTAAAAATTTCAGAATTGCACCGTGCAATGTGGAGATATTACTGTTTGTGCATTTACAATATTCATTGATTTTTGCCATTGAAAAACGTCCAGAAATGTTTGAAGCTACTGACTGAATGAAAGGAGCTGGCATCTCACTCTCTTTGAATCTTCTTTATCATGCTAGGATTAACAGGAAAAAGCAAAAAATTTCAGAATTGCACCGTGCAATGTGGAGATATTACTGTTTGTGCATTTACAATATTCATTGATTTTTGCCATTGAAAAACATGTTTTTCATATACCAGAAATGTTTGAAGCTACTGACTGAATGAAAGGAGCTGGCATCTCACTCTCTTTGAATCTTCTTTATCATGCTAGGATTAACAGGAAAAAGCTAAAAATTTCAGAATTGCACCGTGCAATGTGGAGATATTACTGTTTGTGCATTTACAATATTCATTGATTTTTGCCATTGAAAAACGTCCAGAAATGTTTGAAGCTACTGACTGAATGAAAGGAGCTGGCATCTCACTCTCTTTGAATCTTCTTTATCATGCTAGGATTAACAGGAAAAAGCTAAAAATTTCAGAATTGCACCGTGCAATGTGGAGATATTACTGTTTGTGCATTTACAATATTCATTGATTTTTGCCATTGAAAAACATGTTTTTCATATACCAGAAATGTTTGAAGCTACTGACTGAATGAAAGGAGCTGGCATCTCACTCTCTTTGAATCTTCTTTATCATGCTAGGATTAGCAGGAAAAAGCAAAAAATTTCAGAATTGCACCGTGCAATGTGGAGATATTACTGTTTGTGCATTTACAATATTCATTGATTTTTGCCATTGAAAAACGTCCAGAAATGTTTGAAGCTACTGACTGAATGAAAGGAGCTGGCATCTCACTCTCTTTGAATCTTCTTTATCATGCTAGGATTAACAGGAAAAAGCTAAAAATTTCAGAATTGCACCGTGCAATGTGGAGATATTACTGTTTGTGCATTTACAATATTCATTGATTTTTGCCATTGAAAAACATGTTTTTCATATACCAGAAATGTTTGAAGCTACTGACTGAATGAAAGGAGCTGGCATCTCACTCTCTTTGAATCTTCTTTATCATGCTAGGATTAGCAGGAAAAAGCAAAAAATTTCAGAATTGCACCGTGCAATGTGGAGATATTACTGTTTGTGCATTTACAATATTCATTGATTTTTGCGATTGAAAAACATGTTTTTCATATACCAGAAATGTTTGAAGCTACTGACTGAATGAAAGGAGCTGGCATCTCACTCTGAATCTTCTTTATCATGCTAGGATTAACAGGAAAAAGCTAAAAATTTCAGAATTGCACCGTGCAATGTGGAGATATTACTGTTTGTGCATTTACAATATTCATTGATTTTTGCCATTGAAAAACATGTTTTTCATATACCAGAAATGTTTGAAGCTACTGACTGAATGAAAGGAGCTGGCATCTCACTCTCTTTGAATCTTCTTTATCATGCTAGGATTAACAGGAAAAAGCAAAAAATTTCAGAATTGCACCGTGCAATGTGGAGATATTACTGTTTGTGCATTTACAATATTCATTGATTTTTGCCATTGAAAAACGTCCAGAAATGTTTGAAGCTACTGACTGAATGAAAGGAGCTGGCATCTCACTCTCTTTGAATCTTCTTTATCATGCTAGGATTAACAGGAAAAAGCAAAAAATTTCAGAATTGCACCGTGCAATGTGGAGATATTACTGTTTGTGCATTTACAATATTCATTGATTTTTGCCATTGAAAAACGTCCAGAAATGTTTGAAGCTACTGACTGAATGAAAGGAGCTGGCATCTCACTCTCTTTGAATCTTCTTTATCATGCTAGGATTAACAGGAAAAAGCTAAAAATTTCAGAATTGCACCGTGCAATGTGGAGATATTACTGTTTGTGCATTTACAATATTCATTGATTTTTGCCATTGAAAAACATGTTTTTCATATACCAGAAATGTTTGAAGCTACTGACTGAATGAAAGGAGCTGGCATCTCACTCTGAATCTTCTTTATCATGCTAGGATTAACAGGAAAAAGCTAAAAATTTCAGAATTGCACCGTGCAATGTGGAGATATTACTGTTTGTGCATTTACAATATTCATTGATTTTTGCCATTGAAAAACATGTTTTTCATATACCAGAAATGTTTGAAGCTACTGACTGAATGAAAGGAGCTGGCATCTCACTCTCTTTGAATCTTCTTTATCATGCTAGGATTAACAGGAAAAAGCTAAAAATTTCAGAATTGCACCGTGCAATGTGGAGATATTACTGTTTGTGCATTTACAATATTCATTGATTTTTGCCATTGAAAAACATGTTTTTCATATACCAGAAATGTTTGAAGCTACTGACTGAATGAAAGGAGCTGGCATCTCACTCTCTTTGAATCTTCTTTATCATGCTAGGATTAACAGGAAAAAGCTAAAAATTTCAGAATTGCACCGTGCAATGTGGAGATATTACTGTTTGTGCATTTACAATATTCATTGATTTTTGCCATTGAAAAACATGTTTTTCATATACCAGAAATGTTTGAAGCTACTGACTGAATGAAAGGAGCTGGCATCTCACTCTCTTTGAATCTTCTTTATCATGCTAGGATTAACAGGAAAAAGCTAAAAATTTCAGAATTGCACCGTGCAATGTGGAGATATTACTGTTTGTGCATTTACAATATTCATTGATTTTTGCCATTGAAAAACATGTTTTTCATATACCAGAAATGTTTGAAGCTACTGACTGAATGAAAGGAGCTGGCATCTCACTCTCTTTGAATCTTCTTTATCATGCTAGGATTAACAGGAAAAAGCTAAAAATTTCAGAATTGCACCGTGCAATGTGGAGATATTACTGTTTGTGCATTTACAATATTCATTGATTTTTGCCATTGAAAAACGTCCAGAAATGTTTGAAGCTACTGACTGAATGAAAGGAGCTGGCATCTCACTCTCTTTGAATCTTCTTTATCATGCTAGGATTAACAGGAAAAAGCTAAAAATTTCAGAATTGCACCGTGCAATGTGGAGATATTACTGTTTGTGCATTTACAATATTCATTGATTTTTGCCATTGAAAAACATGTTTTTCATATACCAGAAATGTTTGAAGCTACTGACTGAATGAAAGGAGCTGGCATCTCACTCTCTTTGAATCTTCTTTATCATGCTAGGATTAACAGGAAAAAGCTAAAAATTTCAGAATTGCACCGTGCAATGTGGAGATATTACTGTTTGTGCATTTACAATATTCATTGATTTTTGCCATTGAAAAACGTCCAGAAATGTTTGAAGCTACTGACTGAATGAAAGGAGCTGGCATCTCACTCTCTTTGAATCTTCTTTATCATGCTAGGATTAACAGGAAAAAGCAAAAAATTTCAGAATTGCACCGTGCAATGTGGAGATATTACTGTTTGTGCATTTACAATATTCATTGATTTTTGCCATTGAAAAACATGTTTTTCATATACCAGAAATGTTTGAAGCTACTGACTGAATGAAAGGAGCTGGCATCTCACTCTCTTTGAATCTTCTTTATCATGCTAGGATTAACAGGAAAAAGCTAAAAATTTCAGAATTGCACCGTGCAATGTGGAGATATTACTGTTTGTGCATTTACAATATTCATTGATTTTTGCCATTGAAAAACGTCCAGAAATGTTTGAAGCTACTGACTGAATGAAAGGAGCTGGCATCTCACTCTCTTTGAATCTTCTTTATCATGCTAGGATTAACAGGAAAAAGCTAAAAATTTCAGAATTGCACCGTGCAATGTGGAGATATTACTGTTTGTGCATTTACAATATTCATTGATTTTTGCCATTGAAAAACATGTTTTTCATATACCAGAAATGTTTGAAGCTACTGACTGAATGAAAGGAGCTGGCATCTCACTCTCTTTGAATCTTCTTTATCATGCTAGGATTAGCAGGAAAAAGCAAAAAATTTCAGAATTGCACCGTGCAATGTGGAGATATTACTGTTTGTGCATTTACAATATTCATTGATTTTTGCCATTGAAAAACGTCCAGAAATGTTTGAAGCTACTGACTGAATGAAAGGAGCTGGCATCTCACTCTCTTTGAATCTTCTTTATCATGCTAGGATTAACAGGAAAAAGCTAAAAATTTCAGAATTGCACCGTGCAATGTGGAGATATTACTGTTTGTGCATTTACAATATTCATTGATTTTTGCCATTGAAAAACATGTTTTTCATATACCAGAAATGTTTGAAGCTACTGACTGAATGAAAGGAGCTGGCATCTCACTCTCTTTGAATCTTCTTTATCATGCTAGGATTAACAGGAAAAAGCTAAAAATTTCAGAATTGCACCGTGCAATGTGGAGATATTACTGTTTGTGCATTTACAATATTCATTGATTTTTGCCATTGAAAAACATGTTTTTCATATACCAGAAATGTTTGAAGCTACTGACTGAATGAAAGGAGCTGGCATCTCACTCTCTTTGAATCTTCTTTATCATGCTAGGATTAACAGGAAAAAGCTAAAAATTTCAGAATTGCACCGTGCAATGTGGAGATATTACTGTTTGTGCATTTACAATATTCATTGATTTTTGCCATTGAAAAACATGTTTTTCATATACCAGAAATGTTTGAAGCTACTGACTGAATGAAAGGAGCTGGCATCTCACTCTCTTTGAATCTTCTTTATCATGCTAGGATTAGCAGGAAAAAGCAAAAAATTTCAGAATTGCACCGTGCAATGTGGAGATATTACTGTTTGTGCATTTACAATATTCATTGATTTTTGCCATTGAAAAACGTCCAGAAATGTTTGAAGCTACTGACTGAATGAAAGGAGCTGGCATCTCACTCTCTTTGAATCTTCTTTATCATGCTAGGATTAACAGGAAAAAGCTAAAAATTTCAGAATTGCACCGTGCAATGTGGAGATATTACTGTTTGTGCATTTACAATATTCATTGATTTTTGCCATTGAAAAACATGTTTTTCATATACCAGAAATGTTTGAAGCTACTGACTGAATGAAAGGAGCTGGCATCTCACTCTCTTTGAATCTTCTTTATCATGTTAGGATTAGCAGGAAAAAGCTAAAAATTTCAGAATTGCACCGTGCAATGTGGAGATATTACTGTTTGTGCATTTACAATATTCATTGATTTTTGCCATTGAAAAACGTCCAGAAATGTTTGAAGCTACTGACTGAATGAAAGGAGCTGGCATCTCACTCTCTTTGAATCTTCTTTATCATGCTAGGATTAGCAGGAAAAAGCAAAAAATTTCAGAATTGCACCGTGCAATGTGGAGATATTACTGTTTGTGCATTTACAATATTCATTGATTTTTGCCATTGAAAAACATCCAGAAATGTTTGAAGCTACTGACTGAATGAAAGGAGCTGGCATCTCACTCTCTTTGAATCTTCTTTATCATGCTAGGATTAACAGGAAAAAGCTAAAAATTTCAGAATTGCACCGTGCAATGTGGAGATATTACTGTTTGTGCATTTACAATATTCATTGATTTTTGCCATTGAAAAACATGTTTTTCATATACCAGAAATGTTTGAAGCTACTGACTGAATGAAAGGAGCTGGCATCTCACTCTCTTTGAATCTTCTTTATCATGCTAGGATTAACAGGAAAAAGCAAAAAATTTCAGAATTGCACCGTGCAATGTGGAGATATTACTGTTTGTGCATTTACAATATTCATTGATTTTTGCCATTGAAAAACGTCCAGAAATGTTTGAAGCTACTGACTGAATGAAAGGAGCTGGCATCTCACTCTCTTTGAATCTTCTTTATCATGCTAGGATTAACAGGAAAAAGCAAAAAATTTCAGAATTGCACCGTGCAATGTGGAGATATTACTGTTTGTGCATTTACAATATTCATTGATTTTTGCCATTGAAAAACGTCCAGAAATGTTTGAAGCTACTGACTGAATGAAAGGAGCTGGCATCTCACTCTCTTTGAATCTTCTTTATCATGCTAGGATTAACAGGAAAAAGCTAAAAATTTCAGAATTGCACCGTGCAATGTGGAGATATTACTGTTTGTGCATTTACAATATTCATTGATTTTTGCCATTGAAAAACATGTTTTTCATATACCAGAAATGTTTGAAGCTACTGACTGAATGAAAGGAGCTGGCATCTCACTCTCTTTGAATCTTCTTTATCATGCTAGGATTAACAGGAAAAAGCTAAAAATTTCAGAATTGCACCGTGCAATGTGGAGATATTACTGTTTGTGCATTTACAATATTCATTGATTTTTGCCATTGAAAAACATGTTTTTCATATACCAGAAATGTTTGAAGCTACTGACTGAATGAAAGGAGCTGGCATCTCACTCTCTTTGAATCTTCTTTATCATGCTAGGATTAACAGGAAAAAGCTAAAAATTTCAGAATTGCACCGTGCAATGTGGAGATATTACTGTTTGTGCATTTACAATATTCATTGATTTTTGCCATTGAAAAACATGTTTTTCATATACCAGAAATGTTTGAAGCTACTGACTGAATGAAAGGAGCTGGCATCTCACTCTCTTTGAATCTTCTTTATCATGCTAGGATTAACAGGAAAAAGCTAAAAATTTCAGAATTGCACCGTGCAATGTGGAGATATTACTGTTTGTGCATTTACAATATTCATTGATTTTTGCCATTGAAAAACATGTTTTTCATATACCAGAAATGTTTGAAGCTACTGACTGAATGAAAGGAGCTGGCATCTCACTCTCTTTGAATCTTCTTTATCATGCTAGGATTAACAGGAAAAAGCTAAAAATTTCAGAATTGCACCGTGCAATGTGGAGATATTACTGTTTGTGCATTTACAATATTCATTGATTTTTGCCATTGAAAAACATGTTTTTCATATACCAGAAATGTTTGAAGCTACTGACTGAATGAAAGGAGCTGGCATCTCACTCTCTTTGAATCTTCTTTATCATGCTAGGATTAACAGGAAAAAGCTAAAAATTTCAGAATTGCACCGTGCAATGTGGAGATATTACTGTTTGTGCATTTACAATATTCATTGATTTTTGCCATTGAAAAACGTCCAGAAATGTTTGAAGCTACTGACTGAATGAAAGGAGCTGGCATCTCACTCTCTTTGAATCTTCTTTATCATGCTAGGATTAACAGGAAAAAGCTAAAAATTTCAGAATTGCACCGTGCAATGTGGAGATATTACTGTTTGTGCATTTACAATATTCATTGATTTTTGCCATTGAAAAACATGTTTTTCATATACCAGAAATGTTTGAAGCTACTGACTGAATGAAAGGAGCTGGCATCTCACTCTCTTTGAATCTTCTTTATCATGCTAGGATTAACAGGAAAAAGCTAAAAATTTCAGAATTGCACCGTGCAATGTGGAGATATTACTGTTTGTGCATTTACAATATTCATTGATTTTTGCCATTGAAAAACGTCCAGAAATGTTTGAAGCTACTGACTGAATGAAAGGAGCTGGCATCTCACTCTCTTTGAATCTTCTTTATCATGCTAGGATTAACAGGAAAAAGCAAAAAATTTCAGAATTGCACCGTGCAATGTGGAGATATTACTGTTTGTGCATTTACAATATTCATTGATTTTTGCCATTGAAAAACATGTTTTTCATATACCAGAAATGTTTGAAGCTACTGACTGAATGAAAGGAGCTGGCATCTCACTCTCTTTGAATCTTCTTTATCATGCTAGGATTAACAGGAAAAAGCTAAAAATTTCAGAATTGCACCGTGCAATATGGAGATATTACTGTTTGTGCATTTACAATATTCATTGATTTTTGCCATTGAAAAACGTCCAGAAATGTTTGAAGCTACTGACTGAATGAAAGGAGCTGGCATCTCACTCTCTTTGAATCTTCTTTATCATGCTAGGATTAACAGGAAAAAGCTAAAAATTTCAGAATTGCACCGTGCAATGTGGAGATATTACTGTTTGTGCATTTACAATATTCATTGATTTTTGCCATTGAAAAACATGTTTTTCATATACCAGAAATGTTTGAAGCTACTGACTGAATGAAAGGAGCTGGCATCTCACTCTCTTTGAATCTTCTTTATCATGCTAGGATTAACAGGAAAAAGCTAAAAATTTCAGAATTGCACCGTGCAATGTGGAGATATTACTGTTTGTGCATTTACAATATTCATTGATTTTTGCCATTGAAAAACGTCCAGAAATGTTTGAAGCTACTGACTGAATGAAAGGAGCTGGCATCTCACTCTCTTTGAATCTTCTTTATCATGCTAGGATTAACAGGAAAAAGCTAAAAATTTCAGAATTGCACCGTGCAATGTGGAGATATTACTGTTTGTGCATTTACAATATTCATTGATTTTTGCCATTGAAAAACATGTTTTTCATATACCAGAAATGTTTGAAGCTACTGACTGAATGAAAGGAGCTGGCATCTCACTCTCTTTGAATCTTCTTTATCATGCTAGGATTAACAGGAAAAAGCTAAAAATTTCAGAATTGCACCGTGCAATGTGGAGATATTACTGTTTGTGCATTTACAATATTCATTGATTTTTGCCATTGAAAAACGTCCAGAAATGTTTGAAGCTACTGACTGAATGAAAGGAGCTGGCATCTCACTCTCTTTGAATCTTCTTTATCATGCTAGGATTAACAGGAAAAAGCAAAAAATTTCAGAATTGCACCGTGCAATGTGGAGATATTACTGTTTGTGCATTTACAATATTCATTGATTTTTGCCATTGAAAAACATGTTTTTCATATACCAGAAATGTTTGAAGCTACTGACTGAATGAAAGGAGCTGGCATCTCACTCTCTTTGAATCTTCTTTATCATGCTAGGATTAACAGGAAAAAGCTAAAAATTTCAGAATTGCACCGTGCAATATGGAGATATTACTGTTTGTGCATTTACAATATTCATTGATTTTTGCCATTGAAAAACGTCCAGAAATGTTTGAAGCTACTGACTGAATGAAAGGAGCTGGCATCTCACTCTCTTTGAATCTTCTTTATCATGCTAGGATTAACAGGAAAAAGCTAAAAATTTCAGAATTGCACCGTGCAATGTGGAGATATTACTGTTTGTGCATTTACAATATTCATTGATTTTTGCCATTGAAAAACATGTTTTTCATATACCAGAAATGTTTGAAGCTACTGACTGAATGAAAGGAGCTGGCATCTCACTCTCTTTGAATCTTCTTTATCATGCTAGGATTAACAGGAAAAAGCTAAAAATTTCAGAATTGCACCGTGCAATGTGGAGATATTACTGTTTGTGCATTTACAATATTCATTGATTTTTGCCATTGAAAAACGTCCAGAAATGTTTGAAGCTACTGACTGAATGAAAGGAGCTGGCATCTCACTCTCTTTGAATCTTCTTTATCATGCTAGGATTAACAGGAAAAAGCTAAAAATTTCAGAATTGCACCGTGCAATGTGGAGATATTACTGTTTGTGCATTTACAATATTCATTGATTTTTGCCATTGAAAAACATGTTTTTCATATACCAGAAATGTTTGAAGCTACTGACTGAATGAAAGGAGCTGGCATCTCACTCTCTTTGAATCTTCTTTATCATGCTAGGATTAACAGGAAAAAGCTAAAAATTTCAGAATTGCACCGTGCAATGTGGAGATATTACTGTTTGTGCATTTACAATATTCATTGATTTTTGCCATTGAAAAACATGTTTTTCATATACCAGAAATGTTTGAAGCTACTGACTGAATGAAAGGAGCTGGCATCTCACTCTCTTTGAATCTTCTTTATCATGCTAGGATTAACAGGAAAAAGCTAAAAATTTCAGAATTGCACCGTGCAATGTGGAGATATTACTGTTTGTGCATTTACAATATTCATTGATTTTTGCCATTGAAAAACATGTTTTTCATATACCAGAAATGTTTGAAGCTACTGACTGAATGAAAGGAGCTGGCATCTCACTCTCTTTGAATCTTCTTTATCATGCTAGGATTAACAGGAAAAAGCTAAAAATTTCAGAATTGCACCGTGCAATGTGGAGATATTACTGTTTGTGCATTTACAATATTCATTGATTTTTGCCATTGAAAAACGTCCAGAAATGTTTGAAGCTACTGACTGAATGAAAGGAGCTGGCATCTCACTCTCTTTGAATCTTCTTTATCATGCTAGGATTAACAGGAAAAAGCTAAAAATTTCAGAATTGCACCGTGCAATGTGGAGATATTACTGTTTGTGCATTTACAATATTCATTGATTTTTGCCATTGAAAAACATGTTTTTCATATACCAGAAATGTTTGAAGCTACTGACTGAATGAAAGGAGCTGGCATCTCACTCTCTTTGAATCTTCTTTATCATGCTAGGATTAACAGGAAAAAGCTAAAAATTTCAGAATTGCACCGTGCAATGTGGAGATATTACTGTTTGTGCATTTACAATATTCATTGATTTTTGCCATTGAAAAACATGTTTTTCATATACCAGAAATGTTTGAAGCTACTGACTGAATGAAAGGAGCTGGCATCTCACTCTCTTTGAATCTTCTTTATCATGCTAGGATTAACAGGAAAAAGCTAAAAATTTCAGAATTGCACCGTGCAATGTGGAGATATTACTGTTTGTGCATTTACAATATTCATTGATTTTTGCCATTGAAAAACGTCCAGAAATGTTTGAAGCTACTGACTGAATGAAAGGAGCTGGCATCTCACTCTCTTTGAATCTTCTTTATCATGCTAGGATTAACAGGAAAAAGCTAAAAATTTCAGAATTGCACCGTGCAATGTGGAGATATTACTGTTTGTGCATTTACAATATTCATTGATTTTTGCCATTGAAAAACATGTTTTTCATATACCAGAAATGTTTGAAGCTACTGACTGAATGAAAGGAGCTGGCATCTCACTCTCTTTGAATCTTCTTTATCATGCTAGGATTAACAGGAAAAAGCTAAAAATTTCAGAATTGCACCGTGCAATGTGGAGATATTACTGTTTGTGCATTTACAATATTCATTGATTTTTGCCATTGAAAAACATGTTTTTCATATACCAGAAATGTTTGAAGCTACTGACTGAATGAAAGGAGCTGGCATCTCACTCTCTTTGAATCTTCTTTATCATGCTAGGATTAACAGGAAAAAGCTAAAAATTTCAGAATTGCACCGTGCAATGTGGAGATATTACTGTTTGTGCATTTACAATATTCATTGATTTTTGCCATTGAAAAACATGTTTTTCATATACCAGAAATGTTTGAAGCTACTGACTGAATGAAAGGAGCTGGCATCTCACTCTCTTTGAATCTTCTTTATCATGCTAGGATTAACAGGAAAAAGCTAAAAATTTCAGAATTGCACCGTGCAATGTGGAGATATTACTGTTTGTGCATTTACAATATTCATTGATTTTTGCCATTGAAAAACAGTTTTCCAGAAATGTTTGAAGCTACTGACTGAATGAAAGGAGCTGGCATCTCACTCTCTTTGAATCTTCTTTATCATGCTAGGATTAACAGGAAAAAGCTAAAAATTTCAGAATTGCACCGTGCAATGTGGAGATATTACTGTTTGTGCATTTACAATATTCATTGATTTTTGCCATTGAAAAACATGTTTTTCATATACCAGAAATGTTTGAAGCTACTGACTGAATGAAAGGAGCTGGCATCTCACTCTCTTTGAATCTTCTTTATCATGCTAGGATTAACAGGAAAAAGCTAAAAATTTCAGAATTGCACCGTGCAATGTGGAGATATTACTGTTTGTGCATTTACAATATTCATTGATTTTTGCCATTGAAAAACATGTTTTTCATATACCAGAAATGTTTGAAGCTACTGACTGAATGAAAGGAGCTGGCATCTCACTCTCTTTGAATCTTCTTTATCATGCTAGGATTAACAGGAAAAAGCTAAAAATTTCAGAATTGCACCGTGCAATGTGGAGATATTACTGTTTGTGCATTTACAATATTCATTGATTTTTGCCATTGAAAAACATGTTTTTCATATACCAGAAATGTTTGAAGCTACTGACTGAATGAAAGGAGCTGGCATCTCACTCTCTTTGAATCTTCTTTATCATGCTAGGATTAACAGGAAAAAGCTAAAAATTTCAGAATTGCACCGTGCAATGTGGAGATATTACTGTTTGTGCATTTACAATATTCATTGATTTTTGCCATTGAAAAACATGTTTTCATATACCAGAAATGTTTGAAGCTACTGACTGAATGAAAGGAGCTGGCATCTCACTCTCTTTGAATCTTCTTTATCATGCTAGGATTAACAGGAAAAAGCTAAAAATTTCAGAATTGCACCGTGCAATGTGGAGATATTACTGTTTGTGCATTTACAATATTCATTGATTTTTGCCATTGAAAAACATGTTTTTCATATACCAGAAATGTTTGAAGCTACTGACTGAATGAAAGGAGCTGGCATCTCACTCTCTTTGAATCTTCTTTATCATGCTAGGATTAACAGGAAAAAGCTAAAAATTTCAGAATTGCACCGTGCAATGTGGAGATATTACTGTTTGTGCATTTACAATATTCATTGATTTTTGCCATTGAAAAACGTCCAGAAATGTTTGAAGCTACTGACTGAATGAAAGGAGCTGGCATCTCACTCTCTTGAATCTTCTTTATCATGCTAGGATTAACAGGAAAAAGCTAAAAATTTCAGAATTTTGCACCGTGCAATGTGGAGATATTACTGTTTGTGCATTTACAATATTCATTGATTTTTGCCATTGAAAAACATGTTTTTCATATACCAGAAATGTTTGAAGCTACTGACTGAATGAAAGGAGCTGGCATCTCACTCTCTTTGAATCTTCTTTATCATGCTAGGATTAACAGGAAAAAGCTAAAAATTTCAGAATTGCACCGTGCAATGTGGAGATATTACTGTTTGTGCATTTACAATATTCATTGATTTTTGCCATTGAAAAACATGTTTTTCATATACCAGAAATGTTTGAAGCTACTGACTGAATGAAAGGAGCTGGCATCTCACTCTCTTTGAATCTTCTTTATCATGCTAGGATTAACAGGAAAAAGCTAAAAATTTCAGAATTGCACCGTGCAATGTGGAGATATTACTGTTTGTGCATTTACAATATTCATTGATTTTTGCCATTGAAAAACATGTTCAATATACCAGAAATGTTTGAAGCTACTGACTGAATGAAAGGAGCTGGCATCTCACTCTCTTTGAATCTTCTTTATCATGCTAGGATTAACAGGAAAAAGCTAAAAATTTCAGAATTGCACCGTGCAATGTGGAGATATTACTGTTTGTGCATTTACAATATTCATTGATTTTTGCCATTGAAAAACATGTTTTTCATATACCAGAAATGTTTGAAGCTACTGACTGAATGAAAGGAGCTGGCATCTCACTCTCTTTGAATCTTCTTTATCATGCTAGGATTAACAGGAAAAAGCTAAAAATTTCAGAATTGCACCGTGCAATGTGGAGATATTACTGTTTGTGCATTTACAATATTCATTGATTTTTGCCATTGAAAAACATGTTTTTCATATACCAGAAATGTTTGAAGCTACTGACTGAATGAAAGGAGCTGGCATCTCACTCTCTTTGAATCTTCTTTATCATGCTAGGATTAACAGGAAAAAGCTAAAAATTTCAGAATTGCACCGTGCAATGTGGAGATATTACTGTTTGTGCATTTACAATATTCATTGATTTTTGCCATTGAAAAACATGTTTTTCATATACCAGAAATGTTTGAAGCTACTGACTGAATGAAAGGAGCTGGCATCTCACTCTCTTTGAATCTTCTTTATCATGCTAGGATTAACAGGAAAAAGCTAAAAATTTCAGAATTGCACCGTGCAATGTGGAGATATTACTGTTTGTGCATTTACAATATTCATTGATTTTTGCCATTGAAAAACATGTTTTTCCCATACCAGAAATGTTTGAAGCTACTGACTGAATGAAAGGAGCTGGCATCTCACTCTCTTTGAATCTTCTTTATCATGCTAGGATTAACAGGAAAAAGCTAAAAATTTCAGAATTGCACCGTGCAATGTGGAGATATTACTGTTTGTGCATTTACAATATTCATTGATTTTTGCCATTGAAAAACATGTTTTTCATATACCAGAAATGTTTGAAGCTACTGACTGAATGAAAGGAGCTGGCATCTCACTCTCTTTGAATCTTCTTTATCATGCTAGGATTAACAGGAAAAAGCTAAAAATTTCAGAATTGCACCGTGCAATGTGG
>NW_027371147.1:0-30291 GCF_046119375.1 Phyllobates terribilis | reverse complement strand
ATGAAAGGAGCTGGCATCTCACTCTCTTTGAATCTTCTTTATCATGCTAGGATTAACAGGAAAAAGCTAAAAATTTCAGAATTGCACCGTGCAATGTGGAGATATTACTGTTTGTGCATTTACAATATTCATTGATTTTTGCCATTGAAAAACATGTTTTTCATATACCAGAAATGTTTGAAGCTACTGACTGAATGAAAGGAGCTGGCATCTCACTCTCTTTGAATCTTCTTTATCATGCTAGGATTAGCAGGAAAAAGCAAAAAATTTCAGAATTGCACCTTGCAATGTGGAGATATTACTGTTTGTGCATTTACAATATTCATTGATTTTTGCCATTGAAAAACATGTTTTTCATATACCAGAAATGTTTGAAGCTACTGACTGAATGAAAGGAGCTGGCATCTCACTCTCTTTGAATCTTCTTTATCATGCTAGGATTAACAGGAAAAAGCTAAAAATTTCAGAATTGCACCGTGCAATGTGGAGATATTACTGTTTGTGCATTTACAATATTCATTGATTTTTGCCATTGAAAAACATGTTTTTCATATACCAGAAATGTTTGAAGCTACTGACTGAATGAAAGGAGCTGGCATCTCACTCTCTTTGAATCTTCTTTATCATGCTAGGATTAGCAGGAAAAAGCAAAAAATTTCAGAATTGCACCTTGCAATGTGGAGATATTACTGTTTGTGCATTTACAATATTCATTGATTTTTGCCATTGAAAAACATGTTTTTCATATACCAGAAATGTTTGAAGCTACTGACTGAATGAAAGGAGCTGGCATCTCACTCTCTTTGAATCTTCTTTATCATGCTAGGATTAACAGGAAAAAGCAAAAAATTTCAGAATTGCACCTTGCAATGTGGAGATATTACTGTTTGTGCATTTACAATATTCATTGATTTTTGCCATTGAAAAACATGTTTTTCATATACCAGAAATGTTTGAAGCTACTGACTGAATGAAAGGAGCTGGCATCTCACTCTCTTTGAATCTTCTTTATCATGCTAGGATTAGCAGGAAAAAGCAAAAAATTTCAGAATTGCACCTTGAAATGTGGAGATATTACTGTTTGTGCATTTACAATATTCATTGATTTTTGCCATTGAAAAACATGTTTTTCATATACCAGAAATGTTTGAAGCTACTGACTGAATGAAAGGAGCTGGCATCTCACTCTCTTTGAATCTTCTTTATCATGCTAGGATTAACAGGAAAAAGCTAAAATTTCAGAATTGCACCGTGCAATGTGGAGATATTACTGTTTGTGCATTTACAATATTCATTGATTTTTGCCATTGAAAAACATGTTTTTCATATACCAGAAATGTTTGAAGCTACTGACTGAATGAAAGGAGCTGGCATCTCACTCTCTTTGAATCTTCTTTATCATGCTAGGATTAGCAGGAAAAAGCAAAAAATTTCAGAATTGCACCTTGCAATGTGGAGATATTACTGTTTGTGCATTTACAATATTCATTGATTTTTGCCATTGAAAAACATGTTTTTCATATACCAGAAATGTTTGAAGCTACTGACTGAATGAAAGGAGCTGGCATCTCACTCTCTTTGAATCTTCTTTATCATGCTAGGATTAGCAGGAAAAAGCAAAAAATTTCAGAATTGCACCTTGCAGTGTGGAGATATTACTGTTTGTGCATTTACAATATTCATTGATTTTTGCCATTGAAAAACATGTTTTTCATATACCAGAAATGTTTGAAGCTACTGACTGAATGAAAGGAGCTGGCATCTCACTCTCTTTGAATCTTCTTTATCATGCTAGGATTAACAGGAAAAAGCAAAAAATTTCAGAATTGCACCTTGCAATGTGGAGATATTACTGTTTGTGCATTTACAATATTCATTGATTTTTGCCATTGAAAAACATGTTTTTCATATACCAGAAATGTTTGAAGCTACTGACTGAATGAAAGGAGCTGGCATCTCACTCTCTTTGAATCTTCTTTATCATGCTAGGATTAACAGGAAAAAGCTAAAAATTTCAGAATTGCACCATGCAATGTGGAGATATTACTGTTTGTGCATTTACAATATTCATTGATTTTTGCCATTGAAAAACATGTTTTTCATATACCAGAAATGTTTGAAGCTACTGACTGAATGAAAGGAGCTGGCATCTCACTCTCTTTGAATCTTCTTTATCATGCTAGGATTAGCAGGAAAAAGCAAAAAATTTCAGAATTGCACCTTGCAATGTGGAGATATTACTGTTTGTGCATTTACAATATTCATTGATTTTTGCCATTGAAAAACATGTTTTTCATATACCAGAAATGTTTGAAGCTACTGACTGAATGAAAGGAGCTGGCATCTCACTCTCTTTGAATCTTCTTTATCATGCTAGGATTAACAGGAAAAAGCTAAAAATTTCAGAATTGCACCGTGCAATGTGGAGATATTACTGTTTGTGCATTTACAATATTCATTGATTTTTGCCATTGAAAAACATGTTTTTCATATACCAGAAATGTTTGAAGCTACTGACTGAATGAAAGGAGCTGGCATCTCACTCTCTTTGAATCTTCTTTATCATGCTAGGATTAACAGGAAAAAGCTAAAAATTTCAGAATTGCACCGTGCAATGTGGAGATATTACTGTTTGTGCATTTACAATATTCATTGATTTTTGCCATTGAAAAACATGTTTTTCATATACCAGAAATGTTTGAAGCTACTGACTGAATGAAAGGAGCTGGCATCTCACTCTCTTTGAATCTTCTTTATCATGCTAGGATTAACAGGAAAAAGCTAAAAATTTCAGAATTGCACCGTGCAATGTGGAGATATTACTGTTTGTGCATTTACAATATTCATTGATTTTTGCCATTGAAAAACATGTTTTTCATATACCAGAAATGTTTGAAGCTACTGACTGAATGAAAGGAGCTGGCATCTCACTCTCTTTGAATCTTCTTTATCATGCTAGGATTAGCAGGAAAAAGCAAAAAATTTCAGAATTGCACCTTGCAATGTGGAGATATTACTGTTTGTGCATTTACAATATTCATTGATTTTTGCCATTGAAAAACATGTTTTTCATATACCAGAAATGTTTGAAGCTACTGACTGAATGAAAGGAGCTGGCATCTCACTCTCTTTGAATCTTCTTTATCATGCTAGGATTAACAGGAAAAAGCTAAAAATTTAAGAATTGCACCGTGCAATGTGGAGATATTACTGTTTGTGCATTTACAATATTCATTGATTTTTGCCATTGAAAAACATGTTTTTCATATACCAGAAATGTTTGAAGCTACTGACTGAATGAAAGGAGCTGGCATCTCACTCTCTTTGAATCTTCTTTATCATGCTAGGATTAGCAGGAAAAAGCAAAAAATTTCAGAATTGCACCTTGCAATGTGGAGATATTACTGTTTGTGCATTTACACTATTCATTGATTTTTGCCATTGAAAAACATGTTTTTCATATACCAGAAATGTTTGAAGCTACTGACTGAATGAAAGGAGCTGGCATCTCACTCTCTTTGAATCTTCTTTATCATGCTAGGATTAGCAGGAAAAAGCAAAAAATTTCAGAATTGCACCTTGCAATGTGGAGATATTACTGTTTGTGCATTTACAATATTCATTGATTTTTGCCATTGAAAAACATGTTTTTCATATACCAGAAATGTTTGAAGCTACTGACTGAATGAAAGGAGCTGGCATCTCACTCTCTTTGAATCTTCTTTATCATGCTAGGATTAACAGGAAAAAGCAAAAAATTTCAGAATTGCACCTTGCAATGTGGAGATATTACTGTTTGTGCATTTACAATATTCATTGATTTTTGCCATTGAAAAACATGTTTTTCATATACCAGAAATGTTTGAAGCTACTGACTGAATGAAAGGAGCTGGCATCTCACTCTCTTTGAATCTTCTTTATCATGCTAGGATTAACAGGAAAAAGCTAAAAATTTCAGAATTGCACCGTGCAATGTGGAGATATTACTGTTTGTGCATTTACAATATTCATTGATTTTTGCCATTGAAAAACATGTTTTTCATATACCAGAAATGTTTGAAGCTACTGACTGAATGAAAGGAGCTGGCATCTCACTCTCTTTGAATCTTCTTTATCATGCTAGGATTAGCAGGAAAAAGCAAAAAATTTCAGAATTGCACCTTGCAATGTGGAGATATTACTGTTTGTGCATTTACAATATTCATTGATTTTTGCCATTGAAAAACATGTTTTTCATATACCAGAAATGTTTGAAGCTACTGACTGAATGAAAGGAGCTGGCATCTCACTCTCTTTGAATCTTCTTTATCATGCTAGGATTAACAGGAAAAAGCTAAAAATTTCAGAATTGCACCGTGCAATGTGGAGATATTACTGTTTGTGCATTTACAATATTCATTGATTTTTACCATTGAAAAACATGTTTTTCATATACCAGAAATGTTTGAAGCTTCTGACTGAATGAAAGGAGCTGGCATCTCACTCTCTTTGAATCTTCTTTATCATGCTAGGATTAGCAGGAAAAAGCAAAAAATTTCAGAATTGCACCTTGCAATGTGGAGATATTACTGTTTGTGCATTTACAATATTCATTGATTTTTGCCATTGAAAAACATGTTTTTCATATACCAGAAATGTTTGAAGCTACTGACTGAATGAAAGGAGCTGGCATCTCACTCTCTTTGAATCTTCTTTATCATGCTAGGATTAACAGGAAAAAGCTAAAAATTTCAGAATTGCACCGTGCAATGTGGAGATATTACTGTTTGTGCATTTACAATATTCATTGATTTTTGCCATTGAAAAACATGTTTTTCATATACCAGAAATGTTTGAAGCTACTGACTGAATGAAAGGAGCTGGCATCTCACTCTCTTTGAATCTTCTTTATCATGCTAGGATTAGCAGGAAAAAGCAAAAAATTTCAGAATTGCACCTTGCAATGTGGAGATATTACTGTTTGTGCATTTACAATATTCATTGATTTTTGCCATTGAAAAACATGTTTTTCATATACCAGAAATGTTTGAAGCTACTGACTGAATGAAAGGAGCTGGCATCTCACTCTCTTTGAATCTTCTTTATCATGCTAGGATTAACAGGAAAAAGCTAAAAATTTCAGAATTGCACCGTGCAATGTGGAGATATTACTGTTTGTGCATTTACAATATTCATTGATTTTTGCCATTGAAAAACATGTTTTTCATATACCAGAAATGTTTGAAGCTACTGACTGAATGAAAGGAGCTGGCATCTCACTCTCTTTGAATCTTCTTTATCATGCTAGGATTAGCAGGAAAAAGCAAAAAATTTCAGAATTGCACCTTGCAATGTGGAGATATTACTGTTTGTGCATTTACAATATTCATTGATTTTTGCCATTGAAAAACATGTTTTTCATATACCAGAAATGTTTGAAGCTACTGACTGAATGAAAGGAGCTGGCATCTCACTCTCTTTGAATCTTCTTTATCATGCTAGGATTAGCAGGAAAAAGCAAAAAATTTCAGAATTGCACCTTGCAATGTGGAGATATTACTGTTTGTGCATTTACAATATTCATTGATTTTTGCCATTGAAAAACATGTTTTTCATATACCAGAAATGTTTGAAGCTACTGACTGAATGAAAGGAGCTGGCATCTCACTCTTTGAATCTTCTTTATCATGCTAGGATTAACAGGAAAAAGCAAAAAATTTCAGAATTGCACCGTGCAATGTGGAGATATTACTGTTTGTGCATTTACAATATTCATTGATTTTTGCCATTGAAAAACATGTTTTTCATATACCAGAAATGTTTGAAGCTACTGACTGAATGAAAGGAGCTGGCATCTCACTCTCTTTGAATCTTCTTTATCATGCTAGGATTAGCAGGAAAAAGCAAAAAATTTCAGAATTGCACCTTGCAATGTGGAGATATTACTGTTTGTGCATTTACAATATTCATTGATTTTTGCCATTGAAAAACATGTTTTTCATATACCAGAAATGTTTGAAGCTACTGACTGAATGAAAGGAGCTGGCATCTCACTCTCTTTGAATCTTCTTTATCATGCTAGGATTAGCAGGAAAAAGCAAAAAATTTCAGAATTGCACCTTGCAATGTGGAGATATTACTGTTTGTGCATTTACAATATTCATTGATTTTTGCCATTGAAAAACATGTTTTTCATATACCAGAAATGTTTGAAGCTACTGACTGAATGAAAGGAGCTGGCATCTCACTCTCTTTGAATCTTCTTTATCATGCTAGGATTAACAGGAAAAAGCTAAAAATTTCAGAATTGCACCGTGCAATGTGGAGATATTACTGTTTGTGCATTTACAATATTCATTGATTTTTGCCATTGAAAAACATGTTTTTCATATACCAGAAATGTTTGAAGCTACTGACTGAATGAAAGGAGCTGGCATCTCACTCTCTTTGAATCTTCTTTATCATGCTAGGATTAGCAGGAAAAAGCAAAAAATTTCAGAATTGCACCTTGCAATGTGGAGATATTACTGTTTGTGCATTTACAATATTCATTGATTTTTGCCATTGAAAAACATGTTTTTCATATACCAGAAATGTTTGAAGCTACTGACTGAATGAAAGGAGCTGGCATCTCACTCTCTTTGAATCTTCTTTATCATGCTAGGATTAGCAGGAAAAAGCAAAAAATTTCAGAATTGCACCTTGCAATGTGGAGATATTACTGTTTGTGCATTTACAATATTCATTGATTTTTGCCATTGAAAAACATGTTTTTCATATACCAGAAATGTTTGAAGCTACTGACTGAATGAAAGGAGCTGGCATCTCACTCTCTTTGAATCTTCTTTATCATGCTAGGATTAACAGGAAAAAGCAAAAAATTTCAGAATTGCACCTTGCAATGTGGAGATATTACTGTTTGTGCATTTACAATATTCATTGATTTTTGCCATTGAAAAACATGTTTTTCATATACCAGAAATGTTTGAAGCTACTGACTGAATGAAAGGAGCTGGCATCTCACTCTCTTTGAATCTTCTTTATCATGCTAGGATTAACAGGAAAAAGCTAAAAATTTCAGAATTGCACCGTGCAATGTGGAGATATTACTGTTTGTGCATTTACAATATTCATTGATTTTTGCCATTGAAAAACATGTTTTTCATATACCAGAAATGTTTGAAGCTACTGACTGAATGAAAGGAGCTGGCATCTCACTCTCTTTGAATCTTCTTTATCATGCTAGGATTAGCAGGAAAAAGCAAAAAATTTCAGAATTGCACCTTGCAATGTGGAGATATTACTGTTTGTGCATTTACAATATTCATTGATTTTTGCCATTGAAAAACATGTTTTTCATATACCAGAAATGTTTGAAGCTACTGACTGAATGAAAGGAGCTGGCATCTCACTCTCTTTGAATCTTCTTTATCATGCTAGGATTAACAGGAAAAAGCTAAAAATTTCAGAATTGCACCGTGCAATGTGGAGATATTACTGTTTGTGCATTTACAATATTCATTGATTTTTACCATTGAAAAACATGTTTTTCATATACCAGAAATGTTTGAAGCTTCTGACTGAATGAAAGGAGCTGGCATCTCACTCTCTTTGAATCTTCTTTATCATGCTAGGATTAGCAGGAAAAAGCAAAAAATTTCAGAATTGCACCTTGCAATGTGGAGATATTACTGTTTGTGCATTTACAATATTCATTGATTTTTGCCATTGAAAAACATGTTTTTCATATACCAGAAATGTTTGAAGCTACTGACTGAATGAAAGGAGCTGGCATCTCACTCTCTTTGAATCTTCTTTATCATGCTAGGATTAACAGGAAAAAGCTAAAAATTTCAGAATTGCACCGTGCAATGTGGAGATATTACTGTTTGTGCATTTACAATATTCATTGATTTTTGCCATTGAAAAACATGTTTTTCATATACCAGAAATGTTTGAAGCTACTGACTGAATGAAAGGAGCTGGCATCTCACTCTCTTTGAATCTTCTTTATCATGCTAGGATTAGCAGGAAAAAGCAAAAAATTTCAGAATTGCACCTTGCAATGTGGAGATATTACTGTTTGTGCATTTACAATATTCATTGATTTTTGCCATTGAAAAACATGTTTTTCATATACCAGAAATGTTTGAAGCTACTGACTGAATGAAAGGAGCTGGCATCTCACTCTCTTTGAATCTTCTTTATCATGCTAGGATTAACAGGAAAAAGCTAAAAATTTCAGAATTGCACCGTGCAATGTGGAGATATTACTGTTTGTGCATTTACAATATTCATTGATTTTTGCCATTGAAAAACATGTTTTTCATATACCAGAAATGTTTGAAGCTACTGACTGAATGAAAGGAGCTGGCATCTCACTCTCTTTGAATCTTCTTTATCATGCTAGGATTAGCAGGAAAAAGCAAAAAATTTCAGAATTGCACCTTGCAATGTGGAGATATTACTGTTTGTGCATTTACAATATTCATTGATTTTTGCCATTGAAAAACATGTTTTTCATATACCAGAAATGTTTGAAGCTACTGACTGAATGAAAGGAGCTGGCATCTCACTCTCTTTGAATCTTCTTTATCATGCTAGGATTAACAGGAAAAAGCAAAAAATTTCAGAATTGCACCTTGCAATGTGGAGATATTACTGTTTGTGCATTTACAATATTCATTGATTTTTGCCATTGAAAAACATGTTTTTCATATACCAGAAATGTTTGAAGCTACTGACTGAATGAAAGGAGCTGGCATCTCACTCTCTTTGAATCTTCTTTATCATGCTAGGATTAGCAGGAAAAAGCAAAAAATTTCAGAATTGCACCTTGAAATGTGGAGATATTACTGTTTGTGCATTTACAATATTCATTGATTTTTGCCATTGAAAAACATGTTTTTCATATACCAGAAATGTTTGAAGCTACTGACTGAATGAAAGGAGCTGGCATCTCACTCTCTTTGAATCTTCTTTATCATGCTAGGATTAACAGGAAAAAGCTAAAATTTCAGAATTGCACCGTGCAATGTGGAGATATTACTGTTTGTGCATTTACAATATTCATTGATTTTTGCCATTGAAAAACATGTTTTTCATATACCAGAAATGTTTGAAGCTACTGACTGAATGAAAGGAGCTGGCATCTCACTCTCTTTGAATCTTCTTTATCATGCTAGGATTAGCAGGAAAAAGCAAAAAATTTCAGAATTGCACCTTGCAATGTGGAGATATTACTGTTTGTGCATTTACAATATTCATTGATTTTTGCCATTGAAAAACATGTTTTTCATATACCAGAAATGTTTGAAGCTACTGACTGAATGAAAGGAGCTGGCATCTCACTCTCTTTGAATCTTCTTTATCATGCTAGGATTAGCAGGAAAAAGCAAAAAATTTCAGAATTGCACCTTGCAGTGTGGAGATATTACTGTTTGTGCATTTACAATATTCATTGATTTTTGCCATTGAAAAACATGTTTTTCATATACCAGAAATGTTTGAAGCTACTGACTGAATGAAAGGAGCTGGCATCTCACTCTCTTTGAATCTTCTTTATCATGCTAGGATTAACAGGAAAAAGCAAAAAATTTCAGAATTGCACCTTGCAATGTGGAGATATTACTGTTTGTGCATTTACAATATTCATTGATTTTTGCCATTGAAAAACATGTTTTTCATATACCAGAAATGTTTGAAGCTACTGACTGAATGAAAGGAGCTGGCATCTCACTCTCTTTGAATCTTCTTTATCATGCTAGGATTAACAGGAAAAAGCTAAAAATTTCAGAATTGCACCATGCAATGTGGAGATATTACTGTTTGTGCATTTACAATATTCATTGATTTTTGCCATTGAAAAACATGTTTTTCATATACCAGAAATGTTTGAAGCTACTGACTGAATGAAAGGAGCTGGCATCTCACTCTCTTTGAATCTTCTTTATCATGCTAGGATTAGCAGGAAAAAGCAAAAAATTTCAGAATTGCACCTTGCAATGTGGAGATATTACTGTTTGTGCATTTACAATATTCATTGATTTTTGCCATTGAAAAACATGTTTTTCATATACCAGAAATGTTTGAAGCTACTGACTGAATGAAAGGAGCTGGCATCTCACTCTCTTTGAATCTTCTTTATCATGCTAGGATTAACAGGAAAAAGCTAAAAATTTCAGAATTGCACCGTGCAATGTGGAGATATTACTGTTTGTGCATTTACAATATTCATTGATTTTTGCCATTGAAAAACATGTTTTTCATATACCAGAAATGTTTGAAGCTACTGACTGAATGAAAGGAGCTGGCATCTCACTCTCTTTGAATCTTCTTTATCATGCTAGGATTAACAGGAAAAAGCTAAAAATTTCAGAATTGCACCGTGCAATGTGGAGATATTACTGTTTGTGCATTTACAATATTCATTGATTTTTGCCATTGAAAAACATGTTTTTCATATACCAGAAATGTTTGAAGCTACTGACTGAATGAAAGGAGCTGGCATCTCACTCTCTTTGAATCTTCTTTATCATGCTAGGATTAACAGGAAAAAGCTAAAAATTTCAGAATTGCACCGTGCAATGTGGAGATATTACTGTTTGTGCATTTACAATATTCATTGATTTTTGCCATTGAAAAACATGTTTTTCATATACCAGAAATGTTTGAAGCTACTGACTGAATGAAAGGAGCTGGCATCTCACTCTCTTTGAATCTTCTTTATCATGCTAGGATTAGCAGGAAAAAGCAAAAAATTTCAGAATTGCACCTTGCAATGTGGAGATATTACTGTTTGTGCATTTACAATATTCATTGATTTTTGCCATTGAAAAACATGTTTTTCATATACCAGAAATGTTTGAAGCTACTGACTGAATGAAAGGAGCTGGCATCTCACTCTCTTTGAATCTTCTTTATCATGCTAGGATTAACAGGAAAAAGCTAAAAATTTAAGAATTGCACCGTGCAATGTGGAGATATTACTGTTTGTGCATTTACAATATTCATTGATTTTTGCCATTGAAAAACATGTTTTTCATATACCAGAAATGTTTGAAGCTACTGACTGAATGAAAGGAGCTGGCATCTCACTCTCTTTGAATCTTCTTTATCATGCTAGGATTAGCAGGAAAAAGCAAAAAATTTCAGAATTGCACCTTGCAATGTGGAGATATTACTGTTTGTGCATTTACACTATTCATTGATTTTTGCCATTGAAAAACATGTTTTTCATATACCAGAAATGTTTGAAGCTACTGACTGAATGAAAGGAGCTGGCATCTCACTCTCTTTGAATCTTCTTTATCATGCTAGGATTAGCAGGAAAAAGCAAAAAATTTCAGAATTGCACCTTGCAATGTGGAGATATTACTGTTTGTGCATTTACAATATTCATTGATTTTTGCCATTGAAAAACATGTTTTTCATATACCAGAAATGTTTGAAGCTACTGACTGAATGAAAGGAGCTGGCATCTCACTCTCTTTGAATCTTCTTTATCATGCTAGGATTAACAGGAAAAAGCAAAAAATTTCAGAATTGCACCTTGCAATGTGGAGATATTACTGTTTGTGCATTTACAATATTCATTGATTTTTGCCATTGAAAAACATGTTTTTCATATACCAGAAATGTTTGAAGCTACTGACTGAATGAAAGGAGCTGGCATCTCACTCTCTTTGAATCTTCTTTATCATGCTAGGATTAACAGGAAAAAGCTAAAAATTTCAGAATTGCACCGTGCAATGTGGAGATATTACTGTTTGTGCATTTACAATATTCATTGATTTTTGCCATTGAAAAACATGTTTTTCATATACCAGAAATGTTTGAAGCTACTGACTGAATGAAAGGAGCTGGCATCTCACTCTCTTTGAATCTTCTTTATCATGCTAGGATTAGCAGGAAAAAGCAAAAAATTTCAGAATTGCACCTTGCAATGTGGAGATATTACTGTTTGTGCATTTACAATATTCATTGATTTTTGCCATTGAAAAACATGTTTTTCATATACCAGAAATGTTTGAAGCTACTGACTGAATGAAAGGAGCTGGCATCTCACTCTCTTTGAATCTTCTTTATCATGCTAGGATTAACAGGAAAAAGCTAAAAATTTCAGAATTGCACCGTGCAATGTGGAGATATTACTGTTTGTGCATTTACAATATTCATTGATTTTTACCATTGAAAAACATGTTTTTCATATACCAGAAATGTTTGAAGCTTCTGACTGAATGAAAGGAGCTGGCATCTCACTCTCTTTGAATCTTCTTTATCATGCTAGGATTAGCAGGAAAAAGCAAAAAATTTCAGAATTGCACCTTGCAATGTGGAGATATTACTGTTTGTGCATTTACAATATTCATTGATTTTTGCCATTGAAAAACATGTTTTTCATATACCAGAAATGTTTGAAGCTACTGACTGAATGAAAGGAGCTGGCATCTCACTCTCTTTGAATCTTCTTTATCATGCTAGGATTAACAGGAAAAAGCTAAAAATTTCAGAATTGCACCGTGCAATGTGGAGATATTACTGTTTGTGCATTTACAATATTCATTGATTTTTGCCATTGAAAAACATGTTTTTCATATACCAGAAATGTTTGAAGCTACTGACTGAATGAAAGGAGCTGGCATCTCACTCTCTTTGAATCTTCTTTATCATGCTAGGATTAGCAGGAAAAAGCAAAAAATTTCAGAATTGCACCTTGCAATGTGGAGATATTACTGTTTGTGCATTTACAATATTCATTGATTTTTGCCATTGAAAAACATGTTTTTCATATACCAGAAATGTTTGAAGCTACTGACTGAATGAAAGGAGCTGGCATCTCACTCTCTTTGAATCTTCTTTATCATGCTAGGATTAACAGGAAAAAGCTAAAAATTTCAGAATTGCACCGTGCAATGTGGAGATATTACTGTTTGTGCATTTACAATATTCATTGATTTTTGCCATTGAAAAACATGTTTTTCATATACCAGAAATGTTTGAAGCTACTGACTGAATGAAAGGAGCTGGCATCTCACTCTCTTTGAATCTTCTTTATCATGCTAGGATTAGCAGGAAAAAGCAAAAAATTTCAGAATTGCACCTTGCAATGTGGAGATATTACTGTTTGTGCATTTACAATATTCATTGATTTTTGCCATTGAAAAACATGTTTTTCATATACCAGAAATGTTTGAAGCTACTGACTGAATGAAAGGAGCTGGCATCTCACTCTCTTTGAATCTTCTTTATCATGCTAGGATTAGCAGGAAAAAGCAAAAAATTTCAGAATTGCACCTTGCAATGTGGAGATATTACTGTTTGTGCATTTACAATATTCATTGATTTTTGCCATTGAAAAACATGTTTTTCATATACCAGAAATGTTTGAAGCTACTGACTGAATGAAAGGAGCTGGCATCTCACTCTTTGAATCTTCTTTATCATGCTAGGATTAACAGGAAAAAGCAAAAAATTTCAGAATTGCACCGTGCAATGTGGAGATATTACTGTTTGTGCATTTACAATATTCATTGATTTTTGCCATTGAAAAACATGTTTTTCATATACCAGAAATGTTTGAAGCTACTGACTGAATGAAAGGAGCTGGCATCTCACTCTCTTTGAATCTTCTTTATCATGCTAGGATTAGCAGGAAAAAGCAAAAAATTTCAGAATTGCACCTTGCAATGTGGAGATATTACTGTTTGTGCATTTACAATATTCATTGATTTTTGCCATTGAAAAACATGTTTTTCATATACCAGAAATGTTTGAAGCTACTGACTGAATGAAAGGAGCTGGCATCTCACTCTCTTTGAATCTTCTTTATCATGCTAGGATTAGCAGGAAAAAGCAAAAAATTTCAGAATTGCACCTTGCAATGTGGAGATATTACTGTTTGTGCATTTACAATATTCATTGATTTTTGCCATTGAAAAACATGTTTTTCATATACCAGAAATGTTTGAAGCTACTGACTGAATGAAAGGAGCTGGCATCTCACTCTCTTTGAATCTTCTTTATCATGCTAGGATTAACAGGAAAAAGCTAAAAATTTCAGAATTGCACCGTGCAATGTGGAGATATTACTGTTTGTGCATTTACAATATTCATTGATTTTTGCCATTGAAAAACATGTTTTTCATATACCAGAAATGTTTGAAGCTACTGACTGAATGAAAGGAGCTGGCATCTCACTCTCTTTGAATCTTCTTTATCATGCTAGGATTAGCAGGAAAAAGCAAAAAATTTCAGAATTGCACCTTGCAATGTGGAGATATTACTGTTTGTGCATTTACAATATTCATTGATTTTTGCCATTGAAAAACATGTTTTTCATATACCAGAAATGTTTGAAGCTACTGACTGAATGAAAGGAGCTGGCATCTCACTCTCTTTGAATCTTCTTTATCATGCTAGGATTAGCAGGAAAAAGCAAAAAATTTCAGAATTGCACCTTGCAGTGTGGAGATATTACTGTTTGTGCATTTACAATATTCATTGATTTTTGCCATTGAAAAACATGTTTTTCATATACCAGAAATGTTTGAAGCTACTGACTGAATGAAAGGAGCTGGCATCTCACTCTCTTTGAATCTTCTTTATCATGCTAGGATTAACAGGAAAAAGCAAAAAATTTCAGAATTGCACCTTGCAATGTGGAGATATTACTGTTTGTGCATTTACAATATTCATTGATTTTTGCCATTGAAAAACATGTTTTTCATATACCAGAAATGTTTGAAGCTACTGACTGAATGAAAGGAGCTGGCATCTCACTCTCTTTGAATCTTCTTTATCATGCTAGGATTAACAGGAAAAAGCTAAAAATTTCAGAATTGCACCGTGCAATGTGGAGATATTACTGTTTGTGCATTTACAATATTCATTGATTTTTGCCATTGAAAAACATGTTTTTCATATACCAGAAATGTTTGAAGCTACTGACTGAATGAAAGGAGCTGGCATCTCACTCTCTTTGAATCTTCTTTATCATGCTAGGATTAGCAGGAAAAAGCAAAAAATTTCAGAATTGCACCTTGCAATGTGGAGATATTACTGTTTGTGCATTTACAATATTCATTGATTTTTGCGATTGAAAAACATGTTTTTCATATACCAGAAATGTTTGAAGCTACTGACTGAATGAAAGGAGCTGGCATCTCACTCTCTTTGAATCTTCTTTATCATGCTAGGATTAACAGGAAAAAGCTAAAAATTTCAGAATTGCACCGTGCAATGTGGAGATATTACTGTTTGTGCGTTTACAATATTCATTGATTTTTGCCATTGAAAAACATGTTTTTCATATACCAGAAATGTTTGAAGCTACTGACTGAATGAAAGGAGCTGGCATCTCACTCTCTTTGAATCTTCTTTATCATGCTAGGTTTAGCAGGAAAAAGCAAAAAATTTCAGAATTGCACCTTGCAATGTGGAGATATTACTGTTTGTGCATTTACGATATTCATTGATTTTTGCCATTGAAAAACATGTTTTTCATATACCAGAAATGTTTGAAGCTACTGACTGAATGAAAGGAGCTGGCATCTCACTCTCTTTGAATCTTCTTTATCATGCTAGGATTAGCAGGAAAAAGCAAAAAATTTCAGAATTGCACCTTGCAATGTGGAGATATTACTGTTTGTGCATTTACAATATTCATTGATTTTTGCCATTGAAAAACATGTTTTTCATATACCAGAAATGTTTGAAGCTACTGACTGAATGAAAGGAGCTGGCATCTCACTCTCTTTGAATCTTCTTTATCATGCTAGGATTAACAGGAAAAAGCAAAAAATTTCAGAATTGCACCTTGCAATGTGGAGATATTACTGTTTGTGCATTTACAATATTCATTGATTTTTGCCATTGAAAAACATGTTTTTCATATACCAGAAATGTTTGAAGCTACTGACTGAATGAAAGGAGCTGGCATCTCACTCTCTTTGAATCTTCTTTATCATGCTAGGATTAACAGGAAAAAGCTAAAAATTTCAGAATTGCACCGTGCAATGTGGAGATATTACTGTTTGTGCATTTACAATATTCATTGATTTTTGCCATTGAAAAACATGTTTTTCATATACCAGAAATGTTTGAAGCTACTGACTGAATGAAAGGAGCTGGCATCTCACTCTCTTTGAATCTTCTTTATCATGCTAGGATTAGCAGGAAAAAGCAAAAAATTTCAGAATTGCACCTTGCAATGTGGAGATATTACTGTTTGTGCATTTACAATATTCATTGATTTTTGCCATTGAAAAACATGTTTTTCATATACCAGAAATGTTTGAAGCTACTGACTGAATGAAAGGAGCTGGCATCTCACTCTCTTTGAATCTTCTTTATCATGCTAGGATTAACAGGAAAAAGCTAAAAATTTCAGAATTGCACCGTGCAATGTGGAGATATTACTGTTTGTGCATTTACAATATTCATTGATTTTTGCCATTGAAAAACATGTTTTTCATATACCAGAAATGTTTGAAGCTACTGACTGAATGAAAGGAGCTGGCATCTCACTCTCTTTGAATCTTCTTTATCATGCTAGGATTAGCAGGAAAAAGCAAAAAATTTCAGAATTGCACCTTGCAATGTGGAGATATTACTGTTTGTGCATTTACAATATTCATTGATTTTTGCCATTGAAAAACATGTTTTTCATATACCAGAAATGTTTGAAGCTACTGACTGAATGAAAGGAGCTGGCATCTCACTCTCTTTGAATCTTCTTTATCATGCTAGGATTAACAGGAAAAAGCTAAAAATTTCAGAATTGCACCGTGCAATGTGGAGATATTACTGTTTTTGCATTTACAATATTCATTGATTTTTGCCATTGAAAAACATGTTTTTCATATACCAGAAATGTTTGAAGCTACTGACTGAATGAAAGGAGCTGGCATCTCACTCTCTTTGAATCTTCTTTATCATGCTAGGATTAGCAGGAAAAAGCAAAAAATTTCAGAATTGCACCTTGCAATGTGGAGATATTACTGTTTGTGCATTTACAATATTCATTGATTTTTGCCATTGAAAAACATGTTTTTCATATACCAGAAATGTTTGAAGCTACTGACTGAATGAAAGGAGCTGGCATCTCACTCTCTTTGAATCTTCTTTATCATGCTAGGATTAACAGGAAAAAGCAAAAAATTTCAGAATTGCACCTTGCAATGTGGAGATATTACTGTTTGTGCATTTACAATATTCATTGATTTTTGCCATTGAAAAACATGTTTTTCATATACCAGAAATGTTTGAAGCTACTGACTGAATGAAAGGAGCTGGCATCTCACTCTCTTTGAATCTTCTTTATCATGCTAGGATTAACAGGAAAAAGCTAAAAATTTCAGAATTGCACCGTGCAATGTGGAGATATTACTGTTTGTGCATTTACAATATTCATTGATTTTTGCCATTGAAAAACATGTTTTTCATATACCAGAAATGTTTGAAGCTACTGACTGAATGAAAGGAGCTGGCATCTCACTCTCTTTGAATCTTCTTTATCATGCTAGGATTAGCAGGAAAAAGCAAAAAATTTCAGAATTGCACCTTGCAATGTGGAGATATTACTGTGCATTTACAATATTCATTGATTTTTGCCATTGAAAAACATGTTTTTCATATACCAGAAATGTTTGAAGCTACTGACTGAATGAAAGGAGCTGGCATCTCACTCTCTTTGAATCTTCTTTATCATGCTAGGATTAACAGGAAAAAGCTAAAAATTTCAGAATTGCACCGTGCAATGTGGAGATATTACTGTTTGTGCATTTACAATATTCATTGATTTTTGCCATTGAAAAACATGTTTTTCATATACCAGAAATGTTTGAAGCTACTGACTGAATGAAAGGAGCTGGCATCTCACTCTCTTTGAATCTTCTTTATCATGCTAGGATTAGCAGGAAAAAGCAAAAAATTTCAGAATTGCACCTTGCAATGTGGAGATATTACTGTTTGTGCATTTACAATATTCATTGATTTTTGCCATTGAAAAACATGTTTTTCATATACCAGAAATGTTTGAAGCTACTGACTGAATGAAAGGAGCTGGCATCTCACTCTCTTTGAATCTTCTTTATCATGCTAGGATTAGCAGGAAAAAGCAAAAAATTTCAGAATTGCACCTTGCAATGTGGAGATATTACTGTTTGTGCATTTACAATATTCATTGATTTTTGCCATTGAAAAACATGTTTTTCATATACCAGAAATGTTTGAAGCTACTGACTGAATGAAAGGAGCTGGCATCTCACTCTCTTTGAATCTTCTTTATCATGCTAGGATTAACAGGAAAAAGCAAAAAATTTCAGAATTGCACCTTGCAATGTGGAGATATTACTGTTTGTGCATTTACAATATTCATTGATTTTTGCCATTGAAAAACATGTTTTTCATATACCAGAAATGTTTGAAGCTACTGACTGAATGAAAGGAGCTGGCATCTCACTCTCTTTGAATCTTCTTTATCATGCTAGGATTAACAGGAAAAAGCTAAAAATTTCAGAATTGCACCGTGCAATGTGGAGATATTACTGTTTGTGCATTTACAATATTCATTGATTTTTGCCATTGAAAAACATGTTTTTCATATACCAGAAATGTTTGAAGCTACTGACTGAATGAAAGGAGCTGGCATCTCACTCTCTTTGAATCTTCTTTATCATGCTAGGATTAGCAGGAAAAAGCAAAAAATTTCAGAATTGCACCTTGCAATGTGGAGATATTACTGTTTGTGCATTTACAATATTCATTGATTTTTGCCATTGAAAAACATGTTTTTCATATACCAGAAATGTTTGAAGCTACTGACTGAATGAAAGGAGCTGGCATCTCACTCTCTTTGAATCTTCTTTATCATGCTAGGATTAACAGGAAAAAGCTAAAAATTTCAGAATTGCACCGTGCAATGTGGTGATATTACTGTTTGTGCATTTACAATATTCATTGATTTTTGCCATTGAAAAACATGTTTTTCATATACCAGAAATGTTTGAAGCTTCTGACTGAATGAAAGGAGCTGGCATCTCACTCTCTTTGAATCTTCTTTATCATGCTAGGATTAGCAGGAAAAAGCAAAAAATTTCAGAATTGCACCTTGCAATGTGGAGATATTACTGTTTGTGCATTTACAATATTCATTGATTTTTGCCATTGAAAAACATGTTTTTCATATACCAGAAATGTTTGAAGCTACTGACTGAATGAAAGGAGCTGGCATCTCACTCTCTTTGAATCTTCTTTATCATGCTAGGATTAACAGGAAAAAGCTAAAAATTTCAGAATTGCACCGTGCAATGTGGAGATATTACTGTTTGTGCATTTACAATATTCATTGATTTTTGCCATTGAAAAACATGTTTTTCATATACCAGAAATGTTTGAAGCTACTGACTGAATGAAAGGAGCTGGCATCTCACTCTCTTTGAATCTTCTTTATCATGCTAGGATTAGCAGGAAAAAGCAAAAAATTTCAGAATTGCACCTTGCAATGTGGAGATATTACTGTTTGTGCATTTACAATATTCATTGATTTTTGCCATTGAAAAACATGTTTTTCATATACCAGAAATGTTTGAAGCTACTGACTGAATGAAAGGAGCTGGCATCTCACTCTCTTTGAATCTTCTTTATCATGCTAGGATTAACAGGAAAAAGCTAAAAATTTCAGAATTGCACCGTGCAATGTGGAGATATTACTGTTTGTGCATTTACAATATTCATTGATTTTTGCCATTGAAAAACATGTTTTTCATATACCAGAAATGTTTGAAGCTACTGACTGAATGAAAGGAGCTGGCATCTCACTCTCTTTGAATCTTCTTTATCATGCTAGGATTAGCAGGAAAAAGCAAAAAATTTCAGAATTGCACCTTGCAATGTGGAGATATTACTGTTTGTGCATTTACAATATTCATTGATTTTTGCCATTGAAAAACATGTTTTTCATATACCAGAAATGTTTGAAGCTACTGACTGAATGAAAGGAGCTGGCATCTCACTCTCTTTGAATCTTCTTTATCATGCTAGGATTAGCAGGAAAAAGCAAAAAATTTCAGAATTGCACCTTGCAATGTGGAGATATTACTGTTTGTGCATTTACAATATTCATTGATTTTTGCCATTGAAAAACATGTTTTTCATATACCAGAAATGTTTGAAGCTACTGACTGAATGAAAGGAGCTGGCATCTCACTCTTTGAATCTTCTTTATCATGCTAGGATTAACAGGAAAAAGCAAAAAATTTCAGAATTGCACCGTGCAATGTGGAGATATTACTGTTTGTGCATTTACAATATTCATTGATTTTTGCCATTGAAAAACATGTTTTTCATATACCAGAAATGTTTGAAGCTACTGACTGAATGAAAGGAGCTGGCATCTCACTCTCTTTGAATCTTCTTTATCATGCTAGGATTAGCAGGAAAAAGCAAAAAATTTCAGAATTGCACCTTGCAATGTGGAGATATTACTGTTTGTGCATTTACAATATTCATTGATTTTTGCCATTGAAAAACATGTTTTTCATATACCAGAAATGTTTGAAGCTACTGACTGAATGAAAGGAGCTGGCATCTCACTCTCTTTGAATCTTCTTTATCATGCTAGGATTAGCAGGAAAAAGCAAAAAATTTCAGAATTGCACCTTGCAATGTGGAGATATTACTGTTTGTGCATTTACAATATTCATTGATTTTTGCCATTGAAAAACATGTTTTTCATATACCAGAAATGTTTGAAGCTACTGACTGAATGAAAGGAGCTGGCATCTCACTCTCTTTGAATCTTCTTTATCATGCTAGGATTAACAGGAAAAAGCTAAAAATTTCAGAATTGCACCGTGCAATGTGGAGATATTACTGTTTGTGCATTTACAATATTCATTGATTTTTGCCATTGAAAAACATGTTTTTCATATACCAGAAATGTTTGAAGCTACTGACTGAATGAAAGGAGCTTGCATCTCACTCTCTTTGAATCTTCTTTATCATGCTAGGATTAGCAGGAAAAAGCAAAAAATTTCAGAATTGCACCTTGCAATGTGGAGATATTACTGTTTGTGCATTTACAATATTCATTGATTTTTGCCATTGAAAAACATGTTTTTCATATACCAGAAATGTTTGAAGCTACTGACTGAATGAAAGGAGCTGGCATCTCACTCTCTTTGAATCTTCTTTATCATGCTAGGATTAACAGGAAAAAGCAAAAAATTTCAGAATTGCACCTTGCAATGTGGAGATATTACTGTTTGTGCATTTACAATATTCATTGATTTTTGCCATTGAAAAACATGTTTTTCATATACCAGAAATGTTTGAAGCTACTGACTGAATGAAAGGAGCTGGCATCTCACTCTCTTTGAATCTTCTTTATCATGCTAGGATTAACAGGAAAAAGCTAAAAATTTCAGAATTGCACCGTGCAATGTGGAGATATTACTGTTTGTGCATTTACAATATTCATTGATTTTTGCCATTGAAAAACATGTTTTTCATATACCAGAAATGTTTGAAGCTACTGACTGAATGAAAGGAGCTGGCATCTCACTCTCTTTGAATCTTCTTTATCATGCTAGGATTAGCAGGAAAAAGCAAAAAATTTCAGAATTGCACCTTGCAATGTGGAGATATTACTGTTTGTGCATTTACAATATTCATTGATTTTTGCCATTGAAAAACATGTTTTTCATATACCAGAAATGTTTGAAGCTACTGACTGAATGAAAGGAGCTGGCATCTCACTCTCTTTGAATCTTCTTTATCATGCGAGGATTAACAGGAAAAAGCTAAAAATTTCAGAATTGCACCGTGCAATGTGGAGATATTACTGTTTGTGCATTTACAATATTCATTGATTTTTGCCATTGAAAAACATGTTTTTCATATACCAGAAATGTTTGAAGCTACTGACTGAATGAAAGGAGCTGGCATCTCACTCTCTTTGAATCTTCTTTATCATGCTAGGATTAGCAGGAAAAAGCAAAAAATTTCAGAATTGCACCTTGCAATGTGGAGATATTACTGTTTGTGCATTTACAATATTCATTGATTTTTGCCATTGAAAAACATGTTTTTCATATACCAGAAATGTTTGAAGCTACTGACTGAATGAAAGGAGCTGGCATCTCACTCTCTTTGAATCTTCTTTATCATGCGAGGATTAACAGGAAAAAGCTAAAAATTTCAGAATTGCACCGTGCAATGTGGAGATATTACTGTTTGTGCATTTACAATATTCATTGATTTTTGCCATTGAAAAACATGTTTTTCATATACCAGAAATGTTTGAAGCTACTGACTGAATGAAAGGAGCTGGCATCTCACTCTCTTTGAATCTTCTTTATCATGCTAGGATTAGCAGGAAAAAGCAAAAAATTTCAGAATTGCACCTTGCAATGTGGAGATATTACTGTTTGTGCATTTACAATATTCATTGATTTTTGCCATTGAAAAACATGTTTTTCATATACCAGAAATGTTTGAAGCTACTGACTGAATGAAAGGAGCTGGCATCTCACTCTCTTTGAATCTTCTTTATCATGCTAGGATTAGCAGGAAAAAGCAAAAAATTTCAGAATTGCACCTTGCAATGTGGAGATATTACTGTTTGTGCATTTACAATATTCATTGATTTTTGCCATTGAAAAACATGTTTTTCATATACCAGAAATGTTTGAAGCTACTGACTGAATGAAAGGAGCTGGCATCTCACTCTCTTTGAATCTTCTTTATCATGCTAGGATTAACAGGAAAAAGCAAAAAATTTCAGAATTGCACCTTGCAATGTGGAGATATTACTGTTTGTGCATTTACAATATTCATTGATTTTTGCCATTGAAAAACATGTTTTTCATATACCAGAAATGTTTGAAGCTACTGACTGAATGAAAGGAGCTGGCATCTCACTCTCTTTGAATCTTCTTTATCATGCTAGGATTAACAGGAAAAAGCTAAAAATTTCAGAATTGCACCGTGCAATGTGGAGATATTACTGTTTGTGCATTTACAATATTCATTGATTTTTGCCATTGAAAAACATGTTTTTCATATACCAGAAATGTTTGAAGCTACTGACTGAATGAAAGGAGCTGGCATCTCACTCTCTTTGAATCTTCTTTATCATGCTAGGATTAGCAGGAAAAAGCAAAAAATTTCAGAATTGCACCTTGCAATGTGGAGATATTACTGTTTGTGCATTTACAATATTCATTGATTTTTGCCATTGAAAAACATGTTTTTCATATACCAGAAATGTTTGAAGCTACTGACTGAATGAAAGGAGCTGGCATCTCACTCTCTTTGAATCTTCTTTATCATGCTAGGATTAACAGGAAAAAGCTAAAAATTTCAGAATTGCACCGTGCAATGTGGAGATATTACTGTTTGTGCATTTACAATATTCATTGATTTTTGCCATTGAAAAACATGTTTTTCATATACCAGAAATGTTTGAAGCTTCTGACTGAATGAAAGGAGCTGGCATCTCACTCTCTTTGAATCTTCTTTATCATGCTAGGATTAGCAGGAAAAAGCAAAAAATTTCAGAATTGCACCTTGCAATGTGGAGATATTACTGTTTGTGCATTTACAATATTCATTGATTTTTGCCATTGAAAAACATGTTTTTCATATACCAGAAATGTTTGAAGCTACTGACTGAATGAAAGGAGCTGGCATCTCACTCTCTTTGAATCTTCTTTATCATGCTAGGATTAACAGGAAAAAGCTAAAAATTTCAGAATTGCACCGTGCAATGTGGAGATATTACTGTTTGTGCATTTACAATATTCATTGATTTTTGCCATTGAAAAACATGTTTTTCATATACCAGAAATGTTTGAAGCTACTGACTGAATGAAAGGAGCTGGCATCTCACTCTCTTTGAATCTTCTTTATCATGCTAGGATTAGCAGGAAAAAGCAAAAAATTTCAGAATTGCACCTTGCAATGTGGAGATATTACTGTTTGTGCATTTACAATATTCATTGATTTTTGCCATTGAAAAACATGTTTTTCATATACCAGAAATGTTTGAAGCTACTGACTGAATGAAAGGAGCTGGCATCTCACTCTCTTTGAATCTTCTTTATCATGCTAGGATTAGCAGGAAAAAGCAAAAAATTTCAGAATTGCACCTTGCAATGTGGAGATATTACTGTTTGTGCATTTACAATATTCATTGATTTTTGCCATTGAAAAACATGTTTTTCATATACCAGAAATGTTTGAAGCTACTGACTGAATGAAAGGAGCTGGCATCTCACTCTCTTTGAATCTTCTTTATCATGCTAGGATTAACAGGAAAAAGCAAAAAATTTCAGAATTGCACCTTGCAATGTGGAGATATTACTGTTTGTGCATTTACAATATTCATTGATTTTTGCCATTGAAAAACATGTTTTTCATATACCAGAAATGTTTGAAGCTACTGACTGAATGAAAGGAGCTGGCATCTCACTCTCTTTGAATCTTCTTTATCATGCTAGGATTAACAGGAAAAAGCTAAAAATTTCAGAATTGCACCGTGCAATGTGGAGATATTACTGTTTGTGCATTTACAATATTCATTGATTTTTGCCATTGAAAAACATGTTTTTCATATACCAGAAATGTTTGAAGCTACTGACTGAATGAAAGGAGCTGGCATCTCACTCTCTTTGAATCTTCTTTATCATGCTAGGATTAGCAGGAAAAAGCAAAAAATTTCAGAATTGCACCTTGCAATGTGGAGATATTACTGTTTGTGCATTTACAATATTCATTGATTTTTGCCATTGAAAAACATGTTTTTCATATACCAGAAATGTTTGAAGCTACTGACTGAATGAAAGGAGCTGGCATCTCACTCTCTTTGAATCTTCTTTATCATGCTAGGATTAACAGGAAAAAGCTAAAAATTTCAGAATTGCACCGTGCAATGTGGAGATATTACTGTTTGTGCATTTACAATATTCATTGATTTTTGCCATTGAAAAACATGTTTTTCATATACCAGAAATGTTTGAAGCTTCTGACTGAATGAAAGGAGCTGGCATCTCACTCTCTTTGAATCTTCTTTATCATGCTAGGATTAGCAGGAAAAAGCAAAAAATTTCAGAATTGCACCTTGCAATGTGGAGATATTACTGTTTGTGCATTTACAATATTCATTGATTTTTGCCATTGAAAAACATGTTTTTCATATACCAGAAATGTTTGAAGCTACTGACTGAATGAAAGGAGCTGGCATCTCACTCTCTTTGAATCTTCTTTATCATGCTAGGATTAACAGGAAAAATCTAAAAATTTCAGAATTGCACCATGCAATGTGGAGATATTACTGTTTGTGCATTTACAATATTCATTGATTTTTGCCATTGAAAAACATGTTTTTCATATACCAGAAATGTTTGAAGCTACTGACTGAATGAAAGGAGCTGGCATCTCACTCTCTTTGAATCTTCTTTATCATGCTAGGATTAGCAGGAAAAAGCAAAAAATTTCAGAATTGCACCTTGCAATGTGGAGATATTACTGTTTGTGCATTTACAATATTCATTGATTTTTGCCATTGAAAAACATGTTTTTCATATACCAGAAATGTTTGAAGCTACTGACTGAATGAAAGGAGCTGGCATCTCACTCTCTTTGAATCTTCTTTATCATGCTAGGATTAACAGGAAAAAGCTAAAAATTTCAGAATTGCACCGTGCAATGTGGAGATATTACTGTTTGTGAATTTACAATATTCATTGATTTTTGCCATTGAAAAACATGTTTTTCATATACCAGAAATGTTTGAAGCTACTGACTGAATGAAAGGAGCTGGCATCTCACTCTCTTTGAATCTTCTTTATCATGCTAGGATTAGCAGGAAAAAGCAAAAAATTTCAGAATTGCACCTTGCAATGTGGAGATATTACTGTTTGTGCATTTACAATATTCATTGATTTTTGCCATTGAAAAACATGTTTTTCATATACCAGAAATGTTTGAAGCTACTGACTGAATGAAAGGAGCTGGCATCTCACTCTCTTTGAATCTTCTTTATCATGCTAGGATTAGCAGGAAAAAGCAAAAAATTTCAGAATTGCACCTTGCAATGTGGAGATATTACTGTTTGTGCATTTACAATATTCATTGATTTTTGCCATTGAAAAACATGTTTTTCATATACCAGAAATGTTTGAAGCTACTGACTGAATGAAAGGAGCTGGCATCTCACTCTTTGAATCTTCTTTATCATGCTAGGATTAACAGGAAAAAGCAAAAAATTTCAGAATTGCACCGTGCAATGTGGAGATATTACTGTTTGTGCATTTACAATATTCATTGATTTTTGCCATTGAAAAACATGTTTTTCATATACCAGAAATGTTTGAAGCTACTGACTGAATGAAAGGAGCTGGCATCTCACTCTCTTTGAATCTTCTTTATCATGCTAGGATTAGCAGGAAAAAGCAAAAAATTTCAGAATTGCACCTTGCAATGTGGAGATATTACTGTTTGTGCATTTACAATATTCATTGATTTTTGCCATTGAAAAACATGTTTTTCATATACCAGAAATGTTTGAAGCTACTGACTGAATGAAAGGAGCTGGCATCTCACTCTCTTTGAATCTTCTTTATCATGCTAGGATTAGCAGGAAAAAGCAAAAAATTTCAGAATTGCACCTTGCAATGTGGAGATATTACTGTTTGTGCATTTACAATATTCATTGATTTTTGCCATTGAAAAACATGTTTTTCATATACCAGAAATGTTTGAAGCTACTGACTGAATGAAAGGAGCTGGCATCTCACTCTCTTTGAATCTTCTTTATCATGCTAGGATTAACAGGAAAAAGCTAAAAATTTCAGAATTGCACCGTGCAATGTGGAGATATTACTGTTTGTGCATTTACAATATTCATTGATTTTTGCCATTGAAAAACATGTTTTTCATATACCAGAAATGTTTGAAGCTACTGACTGAATGAAAGGAGCTGGCATCTCACTCTCTTTGAATCTTCTTTATCATGCTAGGATTAGCAGGAAAAAGCAAAAAATTTCAGAATTGCACCTTGCAATGTGGAGATATTACTGTTTGTGCATTTACAATATTCATTGATTTTTGCCATTGAAAAACATGTTTTTCATATACCAGAAATGTTTGAAGCTACTGACTGAATGAAAGGAGCTGGCATCTCACTCTCTTTGAATCTTCTTTATCATGCTAGGATTAGCAGGAAAAAGCAAAAAATTTCAGAATTGCACCTTGCAGTGTGGAGATATTACTGTTTGTGCATTTACAATATTCATTGATTTTTGCCATTGAAAAACATGTTTTTCATATACCAGAAATGTTTGAAGCTACTGACTGAATGAAAGGAGCTGGCATCTCACTCTCTTTGAATCTTCTTTATCATGCTAGGATTAACAGGAAAAAGCAAAAAATTTCAGAATTGCACCTTGCAATGTGGAGATATTACTGTTTGTGCATTTACAATATTCATTGATTTTTGCCATTGAAAAACATGTTTTTCATATACCAGAAATGTTTGAAGCTACTGACTGAATGAAAGGAGCTGGCATCTCACTCTCTTTGAATCTTCTTTATCATGCTAGGATTAACAGGAAAAAGCTAAAAATTTCAGAATTGCACCGTGCAATGTGGAGATATTACTGTTTGTGCATTTACAATATTCATTGATTTTTGCCATTGAAAAACATGTTTTTCATATACCAGAAATGTTTGAAGCTACTGACTGAATGAAAGGAGCTGGCATCTCACTCTCTTTGAATCTTCTTTATCATGCTAGGATTAGCAGGAAAAAGCAAAAAATTTCAGAATTGCACCTTGCAATGTGGAGATATTACTGTTTGTGCATTTACAATATTCATTGATTTTTGCCATTGAAAAACATGTTTTTCATATACCAGAAATGTTTGAAGCTACTGACTGAATGAAAGGAGCTGGCATCTCACTCTCTTTGAATCTTCTTTATCATGCTAGGATTAACAGGAAAAAGCTAAAAATTTCAGAATTGCACCGTGCAATGTGGAGATATTACTGTTTGTGCATTTACAATATTCATTGATTTTTGCCATTGAAAAACATGTTTTTCATATACCAGAAATGTTTGAAGCTACTGACTGAATGAAAGGAGCTGGCATCTCACTCTCTTTGAATCTTCTTTATCATGCTAGGATTAGCAGGAAAAAGCAAAAAATTTCAGAATTGCACCGTGCAATGTGGAGATATTACTGTTTGTGCATTTACAATATTCATTGATTTTTGCCATTGAAAAACATGTTTTTCATATACCAGAAATGTTTGAAGCTACTGACTGAATGAAAGGAGCTGGCATCTCACTCTCTTTGAATCTTCTTTATCATGCTAGGATTAGCAGGAAAAAGCAAAAAATTTCAGAATTGCACCTTGCAATGTGGAGATATTACTGTTTGTGCATTTACAATATTCATTGATTTTTGCCATTGAAAAACATGTTTTTCATATACCAGAAATGTTTGAAGCTACTGACTGAATGAAAGGAGCTGGCATCTCACTCTCTTTGAATCTTCTTTATCATGCTAGGATTAACAGGAAAAAGCTAAAAATTTCAGAATTGCACCGTGCAATGTGGAGATATTACTGTTTGTGCATTTACAATATTCATTGATTTTTGCCATTGAAAAACATGTTTTTCATATACCAGAAATGTTTGAAGCTACTGACTGAATGAAAGGAGCTGGCATCTCACTCTCTTTGAATCTTCTTTATCATGCTAGGATTAGCAGGAAAAAGCAAAAAATTTCAGAATTGCACCTTGCAATGTGGAGATATTACTGTTTGTGCATTTACAATATTCATTGATTTTTGCCATTGAAAAACATGTTTTTCATATACCAGAAATGTTTGAAGCTACTGACTGAATGAAAGGAGCTGGCATCTCACTCTCTTTGAATCTTCTTTATCATGCTAGGATTAGCAGGAAAAAGCAAAAAATTTCAGAATTGCACCTTGCAATGTGGAGATATTACTGTTTGTGCATTTACAATATTCATTGATTTTTGCCATTGAAAAACATGTTTTTCATATACCAGAAATGTTTGAAGCTACTGACTGAATGAAAGGAGCTGGCATCTCACTCTTTGAATCTTCTTTATCATGCTAGGATTAACAGGAAAAAGCAAAAAATTTCAGAATTGCACCGTGCAATGTGGAGATATTACTGTTTGTGCATTTACAATATTCATTGATTTTTGCCATTGAAAAACATGTTTTTCATATACCAGAAATGTTTGAAGCTACTGACTGAATGAAAGGAGCTGGCATCTCACTCTCTTTGAATCTTCTTTATCATGCTAGGATTAGCAGGAAAAAGCAAAAAATTTCAGAATTGCACCTTGCAATGTGGAGATATTACTGTTTGTGCATTTACAATATTCATTGATTTTTGCCATTGAAAAACATGTTTTTCATATACCAGAAATGTTTGAAGCTACTGACTGAATGAAAGGAGCTGGCATCTCACTCTCTTTGAATCTTCTTTATCATGCTAGGATTAGCAGGAAAAAGCAAAAAATTTCAGAATTGCACCTTGCAATGTGGAGATATTACTGTTTGTGCATTTACAATATTCATTGATTTTTGCCATTGAAAAACATGTTTTTCATATACCAGAAATGTTTGAAGCTACTGACTGAATGAAAGGAGCTGGCATCTCACTCTCTTTGAATCTTCTTTATCATGCTAGGATTAACAGGAAAAAGCTAAAAATTTCAGAATTGCACCGTGCAATGTGGAGATATTACTGTTTGTGCATTTACAATATTCATTGATTTTTGCCATTGAAAAACATGTTTTTCATATACCAGAAATGTTTGAAGCTACTGACTGAATGAAAGGAGCTGGCATCTCACTCTCTTTGAATCTTCTTTATCATGCTAGGATTAGCAGGAAAAAGCAAAAAATTTCAGAATTGCACCTTGCAATGTGGAGATATTACTGTTTGTGCATTTACAATATTCATTGATTTTTGCCATTGAAAAACATGTTTTTCATATACCAGAAATGTTTGAAGCTACTGACTGAATGAAAGGAGCTGGCATCTCACTCTCTTTGAATCTTCTTTATCATGCTAGGATTAGCAGGAAAAAGCAAAAAATTTCAGAATTGCACCTTGCAGTGTGGAGATATTACTGTTTGTGCATTTACAATATTCATTGATTTTTGTCATTGAAAAACATGTTTTTCATATACCAGAAATGTTTGAAGCTACTGACTGAATGAAAGGAGCTGGCATCTCACTCTCTTTGAATCTTCTTTATC